>NW_025209640.1:0-3278 GCF_004010195.1 Chiloscyllium plagiosum
GGGGTGACATGATGGAGAGGAGCAGCCGGAATGGGACTTCTGGTGAGGTCTGGCAGTGGAGCCACAGACTTCTGGTCATGGTGGGTGCAGAGCAGGGACTCCAGGCATCAGTGAGGAAGTGGCTGAAGTGTCAGCAGTGGTATGCCCAGAGCAGGCAGTCCGGGCATCAGCAAGGCTCCAGCTTCAGGGGAGCCAAGGACTGCTTGTTGTGGTGGGCCCAGAGTGGAAACTCCAGGCACCAGTGAGGCAGCGGTAGCAGGGAAGCCAGGAACTCCATGATTGTGGTGGATCCAGAGCAGGGACTCCAGGCACAGACAAGTCAGGAGTGGAGCCAGGGACTCCTGGATATGGTCGGTCCAGAGGTGGGACTCCTGGCTATCGGACTGGCAGTGGCAGCAGCTTCTGGTTGAGGTCGGTCCGGAGCCTGGATCTCCTGGTTGGTCAAGACAACAGCAGAGCTGGTAAGGGGCTACCGGCGGCGGGGCAAGTATGAGTCCAGCACAGGACCTGGCATCCTCAGGACTCATCATGGAGATGGCAGCACAAAGATGGACTTTGTTTCAACTTTATTCGCTCACAGTCCTTTTAGATGGTGGACAGGCTTTGAAAATTATAGAATCCTTATCCGTGGCAGTAAGCCATTCAGCCCATCGAGTCCATATTGACCCTTCAAAGAGCATCCCACCCAAACCCATAACCCCTACCTTATCCCTATAAACCCACATTTCCCATGGCTAACTCCCCAGTCTGCACATCCTGAGCACTATGGATAATTTAGCATGGCTAGTCCACCTAACATTCATATCTTTGGATTATGGGAGGAAACCAGAGTATCTGAAGGAAACCCATGCAGATATGGAGAGAATTTACAAACTCCACACAGACAGTTGTTTGAGGGTGTAATAGAATCTGGGTATCTGGCTCTGTGAGGCAGCAGTGCTAACCAGTGAGCCACCCATTCCACCACAGAAGTCAGGAGGAAACCTTTTGTAGCCACAGTGTTTAAATTGCTAGTCTATTTCAGTTTCTGGTTCATGGTGCCCCCAGGATATTGATAATGGGCTATTTAGTGATCGTAATGCTGTTGAATATCAAAGGAAGATGTTAGGTTTTATTTTTGTCAGAGATATTCATTGCCTGGTATTGCATGGTGCAAATATTATTTGCCACTTATCAATCTAAGCATGGACAATGTCCAGGACTTGCTGTATTAGGGCACAGACTGCTTCAGTACCTGAGAAAACATGAATAGTGTGAGCATTGTGAAATCATCAGCAAACCTCCCCATTTCTGACCATATGATGAAGGGAAGTTTATTGATGAAGCAGCTGAAAATGAATAGGCCTAGGACCTAATTAATCTGAATCCTGCAGGCTTTCCCCTTAGCCCTTTACAAGTGTATATCCAATTTCTTTTAGAAATATACTATCTTGACAAGTTTCACTGCCCTTTCAGATAGTGAATTTCAGATCAAAGCAACTCCTTGTATCATTGTTTTTCTGTTCATTACTCCTCTGGTGCATTTGTTAATTGCCATAAATCTGGATATCCTCTAATTACTACAGTTCTTGATAGTGGAACACTTTCGCCCAACTGACTGCACCAAACATTTAAAAATTTTGAATACCTCTATTAAACTACTCTATAACCTTCAGTGCTGTAAGGAGAACAAGCTTCTGTAGTCTCTCTACATGTCTGTAGTGTTTTGAAATAACAACATAGAGACCAGTATCTGGTCACAAAGTCACCCTTGATTTACGTGTGCACTGTGCATGGGTTCTGACCAGCCAGCTCAAAGTCAGTCCCAAGACTGAGGAGACTGTCTGAGGGCTCCTTGATTATCCCAGGGTTTTTTTTAGATTAGATTACTTACAGTGTGGAAACAGGCCCCTCAGCCCAACAAGTCCACACTGAAGCGCAACCCACCCAGACCCATTCTCTTACATTTACCCCTTCACCTAACACCACGGGCAATTTAGCATGGCCAATTCACCTAATCTGCACATTTTTGGACTGTGGGAGGAAACCAGAGCACCCGGAGGAAACCCACGCAGACACGGGGAGAATGTGTAAACTCCTGAGGCGGGAATTGAACCCGGGTCTCTGGCACAGTGCTAGCCACCGTGCCGCCCCTATCGTTAACAGCCCCAATCAAGTATCACATAGTCAATGAGATCCACCTGGCCCTCATTCCAATCACTACAGTGTCATCCTTCCATCATTATTGGAAGTCTTTTCTCCATCATCTTCAAGGATTTTTTATAGACCAGATTCTTTGTACAACAGCATTGTTAGACAGCATTGAATAACCAAATCTAAGTTTGATCCCTCACATGGTGAACAGTATGGAAGCTTTGGAAGTTAAGGGGATTGTGCTCAACCTAAAAGGCTGTAGCTACTCAAAAAAGGCTTTTCTTTTGAATGTGAAAACTTTGGGAAGATTTGATAGATGTCCATAAATGTAATTGTTAAAGGGCTGTTTGGATTCTTCCTGAGAGGCAATTTCAAATGGGCTAGTTTCAGAATTCCACAGGTCACGCAGCCAAACTACGTTTGGATAGGGCTAGGTTAGAAGATGCCAATTGTGGCAGAGTTGGGGGAAGAGGGATTTCCACCTGGCAGGCAATAGCTGGTGTCATTGCTTCACTCCCTGATAACCAGGATTGCCATGGATATGGGCATGGTGGTATGATAGCAGTAGGGAGTCACATGGAGGAGTGACCTGACCCAGTGGCACTACCCCATTACCTGATGCTGACCTCTTGATCAGGCAGCAAAGGACCCCCCCCAACCAAACGCCCAGAGTCTGTAATCAAAGATGTCGGGGTTTTCTTTTGCATCTCTGCATGACGAGATCTCCCATCTACCACTGTGTGAGTATCTGTGTCAAAAGACCATCCATGTCCCTTAATGCTTTGGGAGGGCAATAGCGAAAGGCCATGGGGCATTCAGTAATCTCCTTTATGCTGGAACTGTGTAAAATGTTGGTTTGACCACAGCTGGAGTACTGCATACGCTTCTGATCACCACATTAAAGGAAGAATGTGCTTGCACGAAAGAGGGTGCAGAGGAGAGTAACCAGGACATTGGAGGGTTTGAGATATAAGGAACAATTTAATAACCTGTGGTTGTTTTCCTTGGAGTAGTGAATGTTGGGAGGGAACCTTATCAAGGTGTTTAAGATAACAAGGAGCATAAATAGGGTGGATAGAAAGGCACTTTTTTCATTAGTAGAAGAGTCAACAATGGGGGGAAGAGGGTGGGGGTGGCGTAGGTGT
>NW_025209640.1:12278-17038 GCF_004010195.1 Chiloscyllium plagiosum
ATCGGCCACATTTGGGAAGTTTATTTTAGTTTTGGAATCAGAAGCAGATTAGATAAAGTAAAATAAAAAGGGAAATATGCCAAAACTGGCCAGAAATATGAAAAAAATAAAATTATCCGCAAGAGTTTTTCCATATCAATTATAAAACGTTCATGATGTGTGTGTGACCATTGGAAGAAAGGCAGGAAAGTATACGTGGAACACCTGGAGGATGTGACTGGGGAACTGGTTTCATGGAACAGGCAGAGAATGTAAAATAGTATTTTACATCGTTCCTCACAGTGGAAAGCACAAAGTAATTCAATAATATAAACAAAACAGTAGTAGGATGAAAGTTCTTGAACTGTCTCTAACAAAAGGAACTTTTTTTTACCAAACAGGTAAGAATAAGGGTAGTCAGGTTAGCAGTAATTCTTAGCTGGTTTTAGAAGAAGTGGTTACACAGTGACTGGTGGCACTGTGCGAAATATTCCATAACTCTCTCGATTACAGGAGAGTTCCAATGAAACTGGAGAACCTTTAATGTGGCGCCTTTATTCAAGAAAGGAGTGAGTCTTCCACTGTTTAGGTGCTTCCTTTGTCTGAATGGTGCAGTATATTTGAGAGGCTGAATGGTCTCATGATATACTTTCATCCCGAGTGATTTAAAAAAAACGTCTTCTCCCTCCACTGATCTGTTCCAAACTGGGGGACAAACATTTGCCTGAACCTGAGCATTCCAGTTACAGAATTTTCCAGAAGAAATTATAACCATGTCGGGGCATTGAAAAAGCGAGGGAGCAAGTAGGTGCTGCATGCTGTTGTGAGAGTGGTGGAGCATGAGCCTTGTTCAGGGGTCGGTGCGAGAACAGATATACAGTGAGTGTGAGGGAGCAGAGAGAATATGGTGACCTTTATCCTGACAGAGTGGGCAAGATTATTGAAGCTTGTCCTGTGTTGCTGAACATTTCTTCAGACTGCAGATACTGCACTGCACTGGGTGGTGAGCTCAGGCCAAGTTCACTGGGTGTGTTTGTGCGGCTCCTCTGGGAAGAGAATGGTCCTCTTCTGCAACAGCCGATCCACCGTGTCCCTGTCGACAATCCGTGGTATAATTGTCCCTTATCTGCCATGCTCAGGGTAAATTGTGCAGGGCAGCTCAGAACTGAGAAAGATCAACCGTGTGCCCATTGGCCATTTAAAAATGGCACCAGTGCTCAATTTGGAAGCCCTGAACATTGTTCGATCCTGGATTGATTTCTGGCAGTACACTAGCAGTACACATATCTACACAGTGTTTCATGGTGAACAGATATCTCGTCTTTACTTATATGAGTCCGGGCTGGAATTATGAGGAGGAATGAGTATCCGATATAACTCCTAGCATAACTGTCACTCCACCAGGTCGGCCCATTCTGCTGCCAAACTCCATTTTCTGCAACATGTTGTCCATTAAGTAATTACCCAAGCAAAAAATGAATATCTGTCCCTCTGTTATGGACCAGAGCAGATGCCCTCAAAGTACACGGAGAAGGTAATCTCGACCCGAGCGTTTTCTTATTTTAAAGGTAAAAGTGAGGTGCTGTGTTTCAGATACAATTCGATTGGTCAAAATATTCGATATTAAGCAAACCACAATCCATTCAAACACAGTAGACAAATCATAATGAAAACAAGAGGATCTTGGAATAACTTAATTCTTTTGGAAAACTTAACAGAATAATAGGTTATTCAACTAACAGTAACTGCTCCAATATAGTAACATCCTAGAAACACTCACATGTCGAAAAACAAAATCAGGTAACAGATTGTCTCACATGCAGTTCTCCAATCCAGGAGGAAAGAACACCAAAAACAATTCTGAGAGAGAGAGAGAGAGTAGCAGTCGGGAGAGATTTACTGCCTTCCAACCCTGCTGAGACCCCAGCAATAACTGACGAAAGGTAAAACTAAGAATCCTTGTTCTGGGAGACTTTGACCATCACTCCACAGTTCCAGGCCGTGGCTGCAAGGGCCACAAGGAATAGACTTTATCTACACCATGTGGCATTGTAGTCGCTTCTCAAAAATGCCTAACCCCACAAAAGCTATTAAATGATGGTCAGATACATGTCAAAGTTAAATATAGCTACATAAACCGAAAGAGTGCAGCAGGCCTGGTGATCAGACACAGATGGCGTCAGGTGCCAAGCAATTCCTACTCTGCCAAAACACAGTAGAATCATCGAGCTTGTGAAGAAAAAGAATTATCTCCCTCCATCACCTCTAACTTTACAGTTGAAGATGTGTCATTCACCTAATAGCCAGCGATGTCAACATTCCATCCAGTCCAAGTAGTAATGGAATATGTCAGGGTGGTTGTGAAAGGGGTTAATTTGAACTTTTTGATCAGTGACTGATTCACATCAGTCTTCCTGGAGCTAACTGTATCACTGTAGTGTTTCCCTCTTCCCTAATTATGGGCTTCTATCAACTTGTTATGCCATAGTATTCGCGACAGCGTCATCCTAAACACGATTGGGATCAGCAGCTACAGAGAGACGGAGAGATCAGAATCTGAGAACGTTAGACTGGAATGTTCCAACAATGGATCAGAATCTGAGAACATTAGACTGGAATGTTCCAACAATGGGTCAGAATCTGAGAACATTAGACTATAATGTTCCAACAATGGACAGGAGTTTATCCGATGGTCTTTACTATCTTTCTGTGGATTGGGCATGGTTAGAGTTGCAGATAGAAGTCGGACTGATGATTATTCAGGCAGGTTACTACCCCATCCTCGCTACCCTTGGTGTTCCTGGTAAGCCAATCTCTGTCAATTCTATAAATGATGGTGAAGGTTATTGCTACTTCGGTTATTTATATTTAGCAAAAGCATAAACTTTCAGTCATAAACTCCACTTTGAGTCCCCTTTTTACCTTAAACCGTTTTACAATTCTGGATTGTCTCTGTCTTTAATACGGTCAAAATCCGCCTCTAAAATATCCCCAGTCTCCGCTTATGCCTCAGTGCTGTTGCTGAATGAGCTTGTCACCTACCCCTTTGTTAACTTCAGATTTTATGGCTTCACTTCTCTTCTGACCTCTCTTCCCCGTTACAAATATTTTGACCGCAAACTTGTTCTTGTCTCTACAGTTACTTCACAGCAGGGGAACAGTATCAGAGTAATAATATCACTGTCTGTGTAATTTAGAGGCACAGGCTATGACTCTGAAAGCATTGTTTCAAATCCTATCACAGCCGATGACAGATCAGAAATTCGAATGATAAAAATTGGAATGAAACCTAAATTCACTCGTGGCAACCATAACGTACCAGATTTATTTTTCCTTATTTTACTGATAACCTTTTGTAAAGATCCTTAACATTTTTGCCCAGTCTGGACGAAGTGTGAATTCTGACCCACAACAATATGGTTAGCTCCATATTTTCTTGACAAATGGCCTCACAGTGAAGAGCAATTCGTGATGGACAACAAATGCTGGTATCCTGGGAAACAACAACATTAAAAGTGAATTAAACGAAGGAATTGTGGATACTTGAGATCTGACATAAAATGCTTCAGCAACTAGAAGTGTTGGAGAATCTCAGCAGGCATGTCTCTCTGTCTGGAGAAACACAGAGAACGTTTCGAGTTCAGGGACCCTATCAAAACTTAATGCAACTGGGAAATAATATTATTTATATCAGGGATGGTTAGAAGGGTGAGTGGGAGATTTGAGGTGAATGGATGGAGAAACGTTCATCAAAAGAGAGACAGAGCAAGAGAGAGGCAAAGCAAGCAGAAGGATTGCTGATGATGAACTGGAATGAACATAGAATGAGAAGTTAATCTAACATTTTCCCTTTTCCGATATTCCTGAATATCACGTCACTATTGGTATGTCCATGTTTAAAGTGAGTTATGTTCCCTCTATCTCTCTTCTCTAAGTGCAGTGATCAATTTCATCGGCAATACTGGTGCTGCCCATCTAGTGGCTGAGATACAGAGAAATATAATGTAACATTGTCAACAGCTTCTTTAGACAGATGAACTATTACTGTGGAACTGTGTGGATACTTAACAGCTTTCTTAGCCACGAAGAGAAACTGAGGAGAGGGAGGCATTTACAATCTGATTGGGTGCACCATGGATGTCGGGGATTTGACTTGCTGGTGTCATCAGAATGTCAGTGAAGTTTCTTTGGATGGTGTTTCCGGCTTTGTATTGTCAGCTGCTGGGTCCATTCAGGGATCCCAGAGCGTCTGGGGACGCCACACTGGATATTGCATTTACAGAGTGACTGGGTCCATGGGAAACAAATGGAAGTGAGACTACACAGAAGGGAAGCTCTGTACACGAGGAGGAGCAGGGCACTGCACTATCCTACCTGGGATTTCCAGGGCCATTTGCCTAAGCTGGACCCATTCAGGCGTAAAGTGTGAAATCAGCTTGTTTCAAAAATGAGATGTTCACTGAGCTGTGTCTCCTCCTTCAGTATAACATGTAGCTTCACACCAGGGATAGGACTGTGCTGACACTTACCATGAAGAGAAATGTTTCGATTCTGGACCTTTCCACGCAGGAGTGGCTAATATATCCACCATCTCTGTAGTGTAGCCCTCTGATGTATTGCTAACTGACAGAAGCCAAATGCCTGCTGAGACGAATACATTGGTTCCATCTCTGTACGAGAACGTACAGAAACTAACTTTCAGAAAAAAACAAGGAAACAGAGTGACTGGTAAAGTTATGGACTACAGGAAATTAGAATTAATGAAAAGTATGTTTTGAAAA
>NW_025209641.1:0-5189 GCF_004010195.1 Chiloscyllium plagiosum
GAGGACGGCCTACCCACCTTCTGGCTCTCGTTCTGCCCCTACATACCATTGGGCTCTCACCCACCCCGATCCGCCTCCGGCCAGTGGGCTATCCAGGCACACCTTCCGGCAACCTCTAGGCCAGCCCATCCCCTTCCCTGGGTTGATAGCGTGCAGGGTAGCCCACAAGCCTTCGGATCTCAGCCTGCCCCTAAGTGCCTTCTGGCTCTCGGCTGCTCCAACCACCTCTCGTTCAGCCCGTCCCGATTACCGCTTCTCGGGACGACAGCGCTCAGAATGACCTACCCACCATCTTGCTCTCGAGCGACTGGAATCAGGGTGGCCTACCTACCCTCCAGCTCTCGGGGTAACAGCTTTCAGGATGACCCATGAGCCTCCCAGTTCACAGTAAGGCCTGCCAGACCCAGGGACACAAGACAGTGCAGGTGATAGACCCAGGAAACACCACAATACAGTTAATTACCAAAAAACAGAGTCCTTTCTGGTACACAGTCCAAATCTATACAGTCTTCAAAATATAGAATCCATTTCCAGGAAGAGTCCACACAAGTGTGCAATGTCAGAAATAGAGTCTGCTCCAAACAGCAGAGTCCGTAACCAAGGGCAGAGTCCACTCCTGAAGGCAGCAAATGCACACCCCACAGGTGTTCAGTCTCCATGGAGTCCTGGCCCAGTCTTAGAAAACCAGGCCCACTCATAGGAACATAGTACAGGTACAGTTAACTCACAGGGGTTTGGTCCACTCCTGAAGGAAAGGTCTGCTGCCAAACTCCAGGCTACAGCAACTACTCACCTCCCAGCACACACACAGGTGTTCAATCTTCAGAGGCCCAGTCCCAGGCCTGGCCTCCCCACAGGAACAGCTCCTCTGGTAAAATGTATGTCTTCCACAAGGGCTCAGTCCAAAACACCAATAAAAAGTGAAGACACATACAAAAAAAAAACAAAGAAAACTAGAGTCCAAGGGCTAAGCCCTACCACAAAATTAACATTATCCTTTTCTCAAAAAGAGTAACACACAGGCTATAACCAGCCAGTGAAACAACAATCTCCTAATGAGAACTGAGCTACACCTGAAACACATTATGTGCACCAGGAGTTTAACAATCAGTCAGCAGGGCAGCGGTAGATGACCGGTACGTGGCCACCGCCATCCGACGCCTTAAAACGGCGGTGCTCGGACCCGACGTAGTGCACCAGTTGGAGGACGCACACATTATGTGCACCAGGAGTTTAACAATCAGTCAGCAGGGCAGCGGTAGACGTCCGGTACGTGGCCACCGCCATCCGACGCCTTAAAACGGCGGTGCTCGGACCCGACGTAGTGCACCAGTTGGAGGACGCTCAGGTGTCCGGTGGGATCCCGTCCGCGCTCACCCCAGGCCAGACGGAATTTCACATTGGCCCCAAGGTCCCGTACTTCCCGCGGGAGCCTGTGCCCCACAACCTGAGCCGCCTCCGGAATTTTAATTTTGTTCCTTTCCATGGGGTAAAAAGGCAGGCCCTATATAAACTGCTGCTGCACACCGTCTACCTCTTCTCCCTCATCCACCGTCCGGACACGCCTTGGCATGCCCATTTGCCACCGGGCGGTGGGGATCCCCAGTGGAGGGCTCTCTACGCGGGAGTCCTCCCCCTTTCTCTCGGGGATCTGGGGTGGAGGGTGCTGCACGCAGCAGTCCCCTGCAACCGAAGGTTGCGGTGGTTCACGGACTCCCAGCCCAACTGCTTGTTCTGTGGCGCTGTGGAGTCCGTGGACCACGTATATATTGGGTGTGGGGCGTTTGCACTCCCTTTTTGATTTTCTGAAAAACCTTCTCCTCTGCTTTTGGCTGCACTTCAGTCCCACGCTCCTGATCTTTGGGCACCCGGTACGGAGGAAGGAGGGCAGGTCTGAAGACCTCCTCGTGGGTCTGCTCCTGGGCCTGGCCAAACTGGCCATCAATAGGTCGAGGCAGTGGAGGGGGTCGTTAGGGCCGACTGCCTGCCCCTCTTCAGTGGTTACGTTAGAGCCCGGGTGTCCTTGGAGAAGGAGCATGCGGTGTCCACCAACACCCTGGAGTTGTTCAGGGAGAGGTGGGCGCCGCAGGGAGTGGAGTGCATCATTTCTCCCTCCAACTCTATTTTGATTTAGTCCCTACCCTCCCCTTCACTGTTTTGATCACACAGCACTGCCTTTTGATGTGAAGGGCAGTGTTTGTCACTGGCCACTCGGGTGTTTTCCTATCTTCCTGGTGGTGGAAAATTGAATAAAGATTCATGCACTTTGTGTCTTTCACTGTGTCTCACACCTACACACACACACCATGGGTGCTAGGGAAAAAATAAGCACTAACGCACTTAGGTGGTAGGGTGGGGGTTAAATTAAAAAAGAAAATATAAACAGGAGAATTGCCCTTTGATGTGAAGGGCAGTAATAAAAAAAAATTAACAATCATTCCTCACTAAAAGCAATGCCAGTTAACAAACTGGCTAAATAATTCAGCCAGTTCAGGAATCAAATTTTCCCCCTCCAAAAAAAAGCTGAAAGTGAGAGTAACATACTGACTGTAGCCCAGCCAGCACAGACTCAGTCCCCTAAACTGGGGAGACTCAATCTCCTGGTTTTTTTTAAAAACAGTAACATTCTGACTGTAACACCAGCCAGCATAGAGTCAGTCTCCTAACTGAGGAGACTGAATCTCCTGTTTATATTTTTTTTATTTTATTAAACAAATTACAAAACAGTTTACAAAAACACAGTTAACATTTACAGCTGTATACAACAGCAATTTTACAAGGGAGAGGAGCAGCAAAGCTCGGCCCCAAACCCTACCATTCAACCAGTATACAGGGAAATGAGGACAAACCTCAAACCCCAGTTTCACATGTGACAAGACAGTGACAATGACATTTGTACATAAATGGACAATCCAGTTACATTAAACAGTGCATACAATACAGACCCAGCAAGCCCTTGTCCGACCACTAAGGCAGCCCGCCCCTACACACCTTCCGGCTCTCGGTCCACTCCATGCCCCTTCCAGTTCTCGGTCCACCCTGACCCCTTTCAACCGTGTGTAGGACAGCCCGCCCCGGGTACCCGCCCAGGGTGACAGCTGTCAGGACAGCCTACCCACCTTCACTAACCACCGTCAGCACCTTTTGACAACCTCTGGGGTAGCGTGCCCCAGTACCTGCCTGGGGTGACAGCACTGAGGACAGCTACCCACCTTCCAGCTTATCTCCTGTTTATTTTTTTTAATTTCCAAATTAAACAAAACATAATTTACAGTCTGAAATACCAATGCAATCCAAATTTAATTTACATTCTGAAATATCTACAGAGGATTGAATACAGAATTCTCAATTTTGATTCTTTTTACAAAGAAAAAGGATATTGCATTTCAGAAGAGATTACATAACTCTTGAAAATGTATGTTAAAAAAGCATAACAATGGGAAAACTGACCATAAACAGTGATAACGTAAATAACACATTAGGCAATATCTCAGAGACCACATCAAACATTGTACACGGCTACAATAATCTCATATTGAATGTTGTGCTCAGGTTACACACGAAGATACACAGTAAGTGATTAGCAAATCAATAATTTTGTATTTGCAAGACTATTCAAAACAATCCTTAATTTATTTTGAGTTTTGTTTTAAACAGTTGCCACTTCAAACCTGTCTGCTTGGCTTGTCTTTATTTCTCTGGGTGTGTACACACACGGTCACACTCACTCTCGGTCACACACTAAACATTTAGTGTCCATATTAGCAGAATGTATTAAAGGATACATACAGGTACAAAACTATCAATGCCATCCATTCACCTAGCCTAACGATAATGTGTACGACACCTGTAACTACACACACACTGTCATCATGGCTTTTACCTTTTTCAAAAACGTGTAAACATAAGCTGAAGCAGGATTTAAAGTACAATTATTAAATGCAAGTTTGCTAAAGTGTAGATTTTTAACTTTCTTTCTAAAACTGTGAACAAACCTCATTGTTCTGGGAGGCAGTGCACGCTTTAATCGTGAGGTTTAACCCCCTGTTTGCCTCTGCCTGATGAAGTATTGTTGTGGAATGTGGGTGTAAGCCCCCTTTAACCATTGGCCAAAGTCCAACGTGAACACATTACAGTAGAGCACCTCTCATGTGGTCATCCCTTACATTAAACAGGAAGTGAGGCTGCTGGTATCCAGTCAGCCCTTCCAGACCGTCACTTCCAGTTATTGTCAATGCATTGGCTACATACTAGTTGACAACTTAATGCTTCTTATAAAAACATGTGTGTGAGCAGGACGGTAGAGAGAGAGGAGGGAAGAGAGGTGACAACTTAATGCTTCTTATAAAAACATGTGTGTGAGCAGGACGGTAGAGAGAGAGGAGGGAAGAGAGGTGACAACTTAATGCTTCTTATAAAAACATGTGTGTGAGCAGGACGGTAGAGAGAGAGGAGGGAAGAGAGGTGACAACTTAATGCTTCTTATAAAAACATGTGTGTGAGCAGGACGGTAGAGAGAGAGGAGGGAAGAGAGGTGACAACTTAATGCTTCTTATAAAAACATGTGTGTGAGCAGGACGGTAGAGAGAGAGGAGGGAAGAGAGGTGACAACTTAATGCTTCTTATAAAAACATGTGTGTGAGCAGGACGGTAGAGAGAGAGGAGGGAAGAGAGGTGACAACTTAATGCTTCTTATAAAAACATGTGTGTGAGCAGGACGGTAGAGAGAGAGGAGGGAAGAGAGGTGACAACTTAATGCTTCTTATAAAAATACGTGTGCGAGCACAGGGGATGGGGAGAGAGAGAGAGAGACAGAGACAGAATGAGTGAGAGAGACAGAGAGAGAGAGAGGCACTGACCGCTGGAGTGTCAGCACCTGTTGACCAGGTGGAGTGATGGAGAAAGCAGCGAGCTTTTACCCATTAGTCAATAAGATGATGCTTGCTTTCCTTATATGGCATCCACATGGTAACCATCGTCAATCAACACAACCTTGATATTGTAAACAGCAAATCTTTACATTTTTAAAAAAAGTAAACATTTCAATGATATAAAAATGGTCAAGAACTGTACAACTGGTCAATTAATGGCAGTAAATGCTTTGGTCAGATGCAGTCTGTAGGCAATAGCTGTTTACTGTTGCTACACTGGCATCATCCCAGAGAGAGAGTGATAGGAGAGGATGGGAG
>NW_025209641.1:8533-17039 GCF_004010195.1 Chiloscyllium plagiosum
CACTGACTATCCCGGGCACTGACTATCCCGGCACTGACTATCCTGGACACTGACTATTCCAGCACTGACAATCGCGGGCACTGACTATCCCAGCACTGACTATCCCGGCACTGACTATCCGGGCAGTGACTATCCCAGCACTGACAATCCCCGGCACTGACTATCCCGGGCACTGACAATCCCAGGCACTGACTATCCAGGCACTGACTATCCCAGCACTGATTATCCGGGCACTGACTATCCCAGCACTGACAATCCCGGGCACTGACTATCCCAGCACTGACTATCCGGGCACTGACTATCCCGGGCACTGACTATCCCGGGCACTGACAATCCCGGGCACTGACTAGCCCAGCACTGATTATCCGGGCACTGACAATCCCGGGCACTGATTATCCCGGCACTGACTTTTCCGGACACTGACTATCCCAGCACTGACTATCCCAGGACTGACTATCGGAACTGTCTATCCCAGCACTGACCATCCAGCACTGACTCTCCAGACTTTCTATCCCAGCACTGACCATCCCAGCACTGACTATCCCAGCACTGACTATCGCGGGCACTGACTATCCCAGCACTGACTATCCCGGCACTGACTATCCTGGGCACTGACTATCCCGGGCACTGACAATCCCAGGCACTGACTATCCCGGGCACTGACTATCCCGGGCACTGACAATCCTGGGCACTGACTATCCCAGCCCTGACTATCCGGGCACTGACTATCCGGACACTGACTATCCCGGGCACTGACTATCCCAGAAACTGACTATGCGGGCACTGACTATACCGGGCACTGACTATCCCGGGCATTGACTATCCCGGGCACTGACTATTCCAGACACTAACTATCCAGACACTGACTGTACCGGGCACTGACTATCCAGACACTGACTATCCGGACAGTGACTATCCCGGGCACTGACTATCCGGGCACTGACTATCCAGACACTGACTATCCCGGGCACTGGGTATCCCAGACACTGACTATCCGGGCACTGACTATCCAGACACTGACTATCCCGGGCACTGGGTATCCCAGACACTGACTATCCGGGCACTGACTATCCCGGGCATTGACTATCCCTGGCACTGACAATCCCGGCACTGACTATCCCGGCACTGACTATCCAGACACTGACTATCCCAGCACTGACAATCCCGGACACTGACTATCCCGGGCACTGACTATCCTGGGCACTGACTATCCCAGACACTGACTATCCCGGGCACTGACTATCCAGGCACTGACTATCCGGACACTGACTATCCCAGCACTGACTACCCCAGACACTGACTATCCCGGGCACTGACTATCCAGGCACTGACTATCCGGACTGACTATCCTGGTACTGACTATCCCAGCACTGACTATCCCGGGCACTGACTATCCCGGGCACTGACTATCCCGGGCACTGACTATCCCGGCACTGACTATCCTGGACACTGACTATCCAAGCACTGACAATCCCGGGCACTGACTATTCCAGCACTGACTATCCCAGCACTGACTACTTCCGGGCACTGACTATCCGGACACTGAGTATCCCGGGCACTGACTATCCCAGACACTGACTATCCGTGCACTGACTATCCCGCCACTGACTATCCAGGGCACTGACTATCCCGGGCACTGACTATCCCAGACTCTGACTATCCGGGCACTAACTATCCAGACACTGACTATCCGGACAGTGACTATCCCGGGCACTGACTATCCCGGCACTGACTATCCGGACTGACTATCCAGGCACTGACTATCCCGGGCACTGACTATCCCAGCATTGACTCTCCGGACACTGACTATCCCGGGCACTGATTATCCAGGCACTGACTATCCGGACTGACTATCCGGGCACTGACTATCCCAGCACTGCCAATCCCGGGCACTGACTATCCCGGGCACTGACAATCCCGGGCACTGACTGTCCAGGCACTGACTATCCCGGGCACTGATTATCCGGGCACTGACTATCCCAGCACTGACAATCCCGGGCACTGACTATCCCAGCACTGACTATCCGGGCACTGACTATCCAGACGCTGACTATCCCGGGCACTGGGTATCCCAGACACTGACTATCCGGGCACTGACTATCCCGGGCATTGACTATCCCTGGCACTGACAATCCCGGGCACTGACTATCTCAGCACTGACTATCCGGGCACTGACAATCCCGGGCACTGATTATCCCGGCACTGACTTTTCCGGACACTGACTATCCCAGCACTGACTATCCCAGGACTGACTATCGGAACTGTCTATCCCAGCACTGACCATCCAGCACTGACTCTCCGGACTGTCTATCCCAGCACTGACCATCCCAGCACTGACTATCCGGACTGTCTATCCCAGCACTGACCATCCCAGCACTGACTATCCGGACTGTCTATCCCCGCACTGACCATCCCAGCACTGACTATCCGGACTGTCTATCCCAGCACTGACTATCCGGACTGTCTATCCCAGCACTGTCTATCCCAGCACTGACTATCCCGGCACTGACTATCCTGTCTGTGGGTCCACACTGAAGTGTTTGTTAACAGTAACTCTGCACTTGCCCCCTCCTTCCCCCACCCCTTCATAATCCAAGACCAGGGAGAGCAGGCAGTGTGAGGAATGGCACTTGTTTCCCTGATTCCGATATCCATACTGAGATAGGGCTACCAAGGCAGGGCAATTGATCACCCTTCCCCCACTCCACAGTGTTAACTAATGCCCAAACCCTCTCTTACTCTCCGAACCTGTATGGCTTGCAGCTGAGCCAGGTTCGGGGGTGGGGAGTGACAGTAAACTCTCATCAACCAATCGATTTATGGCTGTTTGATTTGATTTATTGTTGTGAAGTGTACCTCGGTACAGTTACAAGTTTTGTATGCAGGACATGCAGACCATACCATACAAAGATCATTCGGGTAATAGACCAGAGCGAGGGATATAATGTTACGGCTGCAGAGAAAGAGTGAGATCGACATTAAATTAGAAATTTGAGAGCTCCGTTCAGCTGTCTAATAACAGCGGGGAAGAAGCTGCTCTTGAATCTGTTGGTACGTGTGTTTTACATTTTGTACCTCCTGCCTGATGGAAGAGGGTGGAAGAAATTCTAACCGGGGTGGGAGGGGTCTTTGATGATGTTGGCAGCCTTCCCAAGGCAGTGGGAAGTGTAGATGGAGTCAGTGGGTGGGAGGCTGGTTTGTGTGATGGACTGGGCTGGGTTCACAACTCTCTGTAGTTTCGTACGGTCCTGGGCAGAGCAGTTGCCGCACCAAACCGTGATGTATATAGATAGGATGCTTTCGATGGGGGAATCTATAAAGGCTGTAGACAATCGTTCAAAGTATCTTTTCTACTGTTGAAAGAATCATTTTCAGTTTAGTATCAATGTCTAATTAACTTAAACTACTGGATAACCTGTGGCATTGCTCATGGATAGTGTGGCTTAGCTACTCAGCTATGATGCCCCTGTCCAGCCCTTTGAAGACTATCATTCAGACACAGCACCATGAGGCAGTGATAAGGTCAGGCACATGGTACTAATTATTGTTGCTGGGCAGCACAGAATGTGCCCGAAAAACAGACAGATCTGTCAAAACCTTTCACCTTGCACTCATCAGGACAGAATCGCAAGAGTACCAAACCTTGAAGGGAGAATCAGTTTATGCTGAGTGGTTGAGACATTGCTATAGCGATTGCATCGGGGAACAGTTAAGTGCTGATTAAGTCCAGACCAGACAAACTGACTCTGGTCAAGAAAGCTGCAGGGAATAGCTCCACCCCTCAAGTCTAATTCACGAGTTGTTTGAGAGCACAGTCTTGAGTATCGCTAAGACACATTTTGTTGAAGCTTTTCAGTTTGTGCGTTATCAGGATGACTCACAAGAGTACTAACGTGATGGGAAATCAACATTTTACTGTGTGAGAGTGCTGATGGGTTGGAAAGTGGATCCTGATTGATAGAGGCATTGCAAATGGAGAATGCACTGGTTATGAGGATTGACAGTGAAGTGCTTATCACTGTATTGAGAAACGGGCCAGTTAATGGTTGCCACCTGGTTTTGTTGTGGTTTAAGTACACATTTGTTCTGGCTGCAGCGTGCAGGGTTCTGTGTATTAAGACATGTAACTCCCAGCACATGCAAGTGTGCGGCCAACAGAGAATCCCAATCAGAGTTGGCACACTCAAAGATTATGCGATGCCCCACTCTTACAAGATTTGCACAACAGGTGAAGCTAGCTGTTTCTCACCTACACTGCTATGCGGTAGCAACTCTAATACACAGAGGAATAATGTGGTATATGAGTTTCAGTGGCAGTGTGATGCCAGATACGTAGGCTGTAGCAAGACCAGCCAGCAAGGTACTGATTGTTCCCAAGAGTAGATTAGATTAGATTACTTACAATGTGGAAACAGGCCCTTCAGCCCAACAAGTCCACACCGACCCTCCGAAGTGCAACTCACCCAGACCCATTCCCCTACATTTACCCCTTCACCAAACACTACGGGCAATTTACATGGCCAATTCACCTAACCTGCACATTTTTGGTGTGTGAGAGGAAACCGGAGCACCCAGAGGAAACCCACGCAAACACGGGGAGAATGTGCAAACTCCACACTGACAGTCGCCTGAGATGGGAATTGAACCCGGGTCTCTGGCACTGTGAACTGTGTCCAGTTCTGGTCTCCCTGTTAGGGGAAGGATATTATTAAGCTGGAGAGGGTTCAGATGAGACTTACCAGCATGTTGCTGGATATGGAAGGTTTGAGATATAAAAATATTCTGGGACTTTTATCACTGGAGTGACATTATAGAGGTTTAAAAAATCCTGAGGGGTATAGATAAGGTGTCTTTTCCCTAGGATAGGTATTTTAAGACTAGGGACATATTTTTAAGGTGGGAGGAGAAAGATTTTAAAAAATTGAGGGGCAATCTTTTTTACTCAGAGAGTGGTGCATATGTGCGTGGAATGAATTTCCAGAGAGAGTGGTGGATGCAGGTCCAGTTACAACGTTTAAAAGACTTTTGGATAAGTAGATGTGATCTTGCAATTGAACAACACTTGCCGAATAATCCCGATTGTGCTAAATATTACACTGACAACTGATTTTGGATTGTCATTCGGACCCCCCAGTGCAGTGCAGTTGTATGTGGCTCAGAACTACACCTACCAATATACATCCCCGGTCCTTTGCAATCAGGAAGGTCACCTACATGTCTTGCACCCGTTTCACGAAATAAGTGACCTCTATTCCCTGGTTGAAGTCTTACGGCAATGTCCCGACCAATTGCCATCAACTTGTTGGGTTCAAAATGTAAACAAAGCTTAGCAGTTAACTGTCAGTCATCGTTAACTGGCACATTCTCCACAACAATGCATCTATCAATCAGAGTCCAGGTGCCAAGCATTCGGAACTCTTCCCTCATATGCCATAACTGCTGTTTTCCCTTTTTACTTTGGTAATTTTTGGAGTTTTGAAGAACAAGAGGGAAGTGGCATCTCATAGAAACTTGTAAAATTCTAATGGGACCAGACAGAGTAAACAGAGAAGGGATGTTCCCAATGATTGGAGAGCTTTAGCTGAACCTAACACTTTACACAGCGGCCTGTCCCAAGTTCAAAACAGCTCCAAAGTGCTTTAACAAGTAAGTTCTTTAAGAACGAGACAGGATAAGGGTATGGAAGATGTTGCTGATAATCAGGGAAACAGGGCATCACAGTCGAAGGAGATGGGATAGGCCATTTAGGACTGAGCTGAGGAGAAATGTCTTCACCCAGAGAGTGTGGAACTCCCCCGCCCCACAGAGAGTGGTTGAGACGAAAACATTGAATGTTTTGAAGAAGGAGCTCTTAAAGCTAAAGAGATTAAAGTGAGACAGCAGGAAGAGGGCACTGAGCTGAATGATCAGGCTCCAAGGGCCGAATGGCCTCTCCTGTTCCTGATTCCAGTGTTTTCTCTTCATCTTGTTACACCAGTAACCGGTTATAACCGGGAACAAAGGTCAACACAGCACAGGAGCAGCAGATAGGGAAGATCCCATAGCACCGTTTTCGAACGAGACGCTGGGACGCTTGCCCCTCGAGCCGGAAATTCTCCCTCAGCCAACGTTGCGAGCTACAGACAGTCTAGATGTTGACCACGGCGCTGTTTGTGGGATCTTGCTGTGTGCAACTGGGCTGCCATATTAGGATTTAGGAGTGGGTTCAGGCTGTTTGGCCCTTATCTTCCATCCAATAAGATCATGGGGGATCTGTTTGTGGCCTTGACCCCTGTTTCTTGTCTGCTCACTTGACCCCCAAATAATCCTTGACTCCCCCCATTGATCGAAACTAATCCCGCCTCCATCGCACTGCTCTCCTGGGAGAGACTGTAGATATCCAACCCCATTTCCTGCTTTCCTTGACTTCCTCACATGACCACCATCCTGCCTGTCCATGAGGGTGTGCCAGGATTTAGTGATGCCAACTGCGGTTCTTTGTTACCCCGGAGATCTTCTCCCTTGCTCTCCCGCCTCCCGTCACCCTCTGTGCCCACCTTCCCCTGGGTTCTGTGCCACTTTCACTTCCAAAACAACCACCCAGTCACTGGAGACCACTCTGCAAATACTCGCCACTCTCGGACAACCATGCATAGGAGGCAAGGGCACTGTGTACATTCTCTCACCCTTCCTTTGAGCTATCTCTCCCACCCTGGACTGGATCAGATGGCACAGGATGGTAGAATCGGAGTTGTGGCTGTAGGTTGTACTTTGCCAATGGTTGGCATCAGTAACAAATGAGAGAAGGTACTCGAATGGCAGCTGTGTGTGTGTGTTTGTGAGTGTGTGTGTGAGTGAGTGTATGTGTGAGTGAGCGTGTATGTGAGTGTGTGTGTGTGTGTGTGAGTGTGTGTTTGTGTTTGTGAGTGTGTATGTGAGTGTGTGTGTGAGTGTGTATATGAGTGTGTGTGTGTATGTGTGTGCAAGCGTGTTTATGTTTGTGAGTGTGTGTGTGTATGTGAGTGCATGTGTTTGTGAGTGTGTGTGAGAGTGTGTGCATGTGTGTGTGTCTGTATGTGAGTGCGTGTGTGTGAGAGTGTGTGCGTCCCTCAATCACACCTCCAGCTGCAATAACTACTCCCTGGTCCCCACTACCGTTTGTGGGAGGACTTTTTATATGGGACGTGGGCATCACTGGCTGGACCCAGCATTTATTGCCCTGTCCCTAGTTGCCCCTTGAGAAGGGGATAATGTGCTGCCTGAAAAAAAGCTTAGTGTGTTACTCAGTAAAAGGCCAAAGGCCTGGTCAACTAGGGATGTCATAAATCCAGATAAGTGAGATGGAGACGCGGAGGGATTAAGGGCTTGAATCGGGCAGAACTTGGCCTCAACCTTGACGTCATTATCATTGACAGTAGCGAGTTTATACTTTAATGCTGAGATTTCCCTGTTGGAGAGGACTGTCCACTAGATCGTGAACTGCTCCCACTCAGTGTGAGGCTGCTGTTGTCTGAAAGGGAGTGGGTTGTCACAAGTGGGGTGTAAAAAAGCTGATCTCTGTGATATACCAACCGTCTACTCTGTTGCGTGGAAAGACTGACCTAATGTTTATTTATGATTTCATAAAAATCTCCGGCAGCAGCTATGTCTCTGCCTTGCAATTCTGCCTTCAGTAACAACAGTCAGAGTTTATCCTGCATCATCAAAATGTTTATCTTTCACCGTTGTAGTTTTCACCCCTTTTGGTTGTGTTATTTTAACTCTAAATAGACTAACATGGTTGGAGGGGAGACTTTAGATGGAACCTTCCAATCCCAAGGAAGGCTGTTCTGTTTCTCAATGCCTCTGCTTGCATTGATAATATCAGATTGCGAATCTTCAGAAAGTCCCTGTCACCCCTAACTCATTGTCTATATTTTTGACCGTTCTTTCCAATCGCTTCATTCTGACGTTCCGTTTGCAATTTGTCTCTCCCCAATCCTTTTCCAGATGAGCAACGGGGTGTTTGCAAAAGGCAAAGGGTGAGATGGGTGGCTCAGTGGTTGGCACTGCTGCCTCACGGCACCAGGGACCCGGGTTCGATCCCAGCCTCGGGCGACTCTCTGTGTGGAGTTTGCACACTCTCCCCGTGTCTGGGTCAGAAATTGGCTAGCTGAAAGAAGACAGATGGTGGTGGTGGTTGATGGGAAATATTCGTCCTGGAGTTCAGTTACTAGTGGGGTACCGCAAGGATCTGTTTTGGGTCCACCGCTGTTTGTCATTTTTATAAATGACCGAGATGAGGGTTAGTACATTTGTGGATGACACTAAGGTCGGTGGGGTTGTGGATCGTGAGGAAAGATGCTGTGGGTTACAGAGGGACATAGATAAGCTGCAGAGCTGGCCTGAGAGGTGGCAAATGGAGTTTAATGTGGAAAAGTGTGAGGTGATTCACTTTAGAAGGAATAACAGGAATGCAGAGTACTGGGCTAATGGTAAGATTCTTGGTCATGTGAATGAGCAGAGAGATCTCGGTGTCCAGGTACAT
>NW_025209642.1:0-4583 GCF_004010195.1 Chiloscyllium plagiosum
GATAATGGAAACGGTCGTTCTTAATTATACCGTGAACATATAGACAAGGACGCAAAGGTATCTCTATTCCTTTGAGCCTCGTCGTGACCTAGAAGTCACGACGAAACTCCTGCCTTGATTCTTCACCAAAGTGCGTTTCCTAAACTTATTTAGGTTAAACACAATTCTCAACTCAAGTGAAGAGCTGGATTATTGAGGTATTTTCTGTCGGGCTATCTTTCTGCCGTCCACAAAATTTGAAAATGTACCTCACATCTCTGTGTCTGAACGATTTACAAATACAGTAAGCATTTCAGGTTCCAGCCTGTAACCTTCTGTCTCACGAATTGCAAAGCTGAACCCGTCCCAAGTTAGCTCCTGTCTACTTCCTACCAAACACGTCATTCTTCGCTCCATGCCGCCCTTGCACATGTACATTCTATTTACGCGGTGGAACACCTTGTATAAATCCTTCTTGAAATTTAAAAAAACCACGTCCAAGAGTTGCCCTTTGTCTACAACTCATGTTGTCAATTATCTCAAACAGCTTCCTCAAAACACGGTGCTTCAACAAACCATATTTTTTCTTTTCCCCAGTTGCGTTGAATTCATCGAAATGTCATGTTACAACTTTCCACCTTCATTGTTCCTAAGCCAATGTTTTAACCAGCTGCAATTGCTAGAAAACAGAGGCACTGGACTTTTGGACGTCTGGTAGTGCTGAATGGGAGGGGGATGGTAGGCTGCCATCAAATTACTCAAAACAAACCCTTTTAAAATTCGGACATTGCTCGAATATACACACAGAAGAACATGATCAAATCTGTGAGTACTACTTGGCATAGGCGATCCAATTAGATACAGCATGCAGGTAACAGTTTGAATAATTCCTGCATTGTGGACGCTACAGAGTGTTATTGCTGAATGGAAGGGTGCAGGGATTATGTCAGTGTCTTATTATAAAAATCGATTCCAGCGTTAACTATATTGTTTGAGAGAAGAAGAACTAGGAAAAGGAAAAATGTAGTCAATCTCTCAAGCCTGCGCTAATTTAATGCAATCATGGCTGAACTTATCTCAACCCCAACTCCACATTCCAGTCGCCTCCCTTTAACCCTTGTTGTCAGTAAAAAAAAAAGTCTTATCCTCTTTATCTTTACTTAATGTCCCGACATAAACTGCATTCTGCGTCAATGAGTTGGACAGATTGAGGACACCTTAAGAAACGTGACTTTTCCTCATCTCTGATTTCCATCTATACCCCTCATTCTAAAACGTATACCGGTCCTTCTACATTGCCCGATCTGAAGACCCATCCATTCCACATCGACGTTATCAATCGTACTTAGCATTTTTCAAACTCCGATTTAATATCTGCTCATTCTTCTAACTACTGGGAGATTAGATGCTCTAAATGTTTTAACTTTCTTCATAAGTGGATCTGAAGAATCATCTGTTCTACGTCAATTTTATGAATCGTAATTATCGTTTTGCAGATTCTGAATTCCTCTCCACACATTCTTCTAACTACTGGGAGGTGAGAGGTTTTAACTGCTTCAATCGTCTTCATTAGCAAAATCTTCACTACTTGTCTCAATTGACTGAACCTCCTCTGAACTGCCTCCTAAACAAGTGTATACCTTTTCAAGTAAGGCGATCAAAACTGTCCAGCATATTCAAACGGCAGACTTACAGATTTCCTCTACGGTTGCAGAAACAATCACTTCTTTTATAGTAGATTCCTTTAAGAATAAATTTCAAATATCTAATTATTCCATGCTCCGAAGTACTATCAACATTTGAACTGGTATGAGATCAAAGCTAAATGGTCGCATTCTGTGCCGGAACAAGTCTCCTATCTTTGGGATTCAAACTTAAGATTTCTGATAGAAGAGTTAAGAGTTGGAATATTGAAAAGCCTAGTGTAAAAGTAAGGGGATGGTCCAGGTGATCACACACAGAAGAGGGAATCGATGAGGTCAGGAGATGGCAATGATCGATGTGCAGTGGGCTGACAGGAATGGCACCAGTAGAAGATTGTTAATGAATAAATTGCGAAAATCATTCTGATACAACAGGAAAGCATTAATCTTATTTGGTGAAAGTGAGTGATGTTTCAACGAAAGAAATGAATTTTGGACATGACTCAGTGCTGAAACAGTTGGCTGTGATATCGGCATGGAGGGAATGAATGACCTTCTCATATGCCTACGAATGGTGCAATGGGAGGAAAAATACTGAACTTCGAATTCAGGAGGTTCGAAAAATGCGACAGAAGCAATGCACTGTCCAAGCATCAGTACACCGAGTGACAAGAGTGGTGCCTTTGACATTCTCAACTGACTGTCTCACATCTCCTGGCCAAAGTCAGTTTGCAAGCTTATAAGATCAAGAGGTACACCGTCAGTAATAATGACACGTCAGGAAAAGTGATTGGCTGCATCTTGTGTGTATCACGTTGACAGTTCATTCAGCACGGGCGGCAGAAAGTAAACATATGCTTCACCCAGTCTGATTGATATGACCTCATAAAGGGACAGGGAGACAGAACCAAGAGAGAGAGAAAGAGAGAGAGTGAGAGAAATGACTGAAGTAGGAAACATAACCTTTGTGTCTGTATTTTCAGGAACAGACAAGAAAAGATACTTTACAGCTATCAAGCCTGCATCACTTTCATTTAACGATATACATATAACATAGGACAGAACAGTAACGCACAGTACAGGCCCTTCGAACCTCAATATTGTACCGATATTTTACCCTTCTATCTACTACCACTCTATTTCTTTAGTGGGACAGCCAAAACTGTATCCGGGCAGCCAAATGTTCCTGTCGCCCACGTGTCATTACTTTCTGAATTAGCAAGCTCCATGCTAAAATTCATTTCGACATCAACTGTTATCCCCAATCAATGTGTTTTCTCACTTGCACAAATAATTCCAAAAGGCTGTTGAAGCATTATCTGCCCCTCACAAACATTCATCAAGCTGTACTTTCCAAATTATATTCAATAATTTCGAATTCTTACATTGTTCTGCTGTTGTGGAGTTTTTGTTATTTTCCCAAATATTTGTGCAATAAACTGTGCAAGGTTATTGCGTGGCACGGTTGATCAATGGCTAATCCTGCTGCTTCACAGTGCCAACAAACTTGTTTTGTTTCCACCCATTGGTGCCTGACCGTTTGAACATTTACCCTGCATTGGCGTGTGTTGCCTCTGGGGAATTCGCTTTCTTCACACACTCCAAATTATTCAGGATATGTGGCGTGGCTGTAGGAAATGCAAGGTTACAAGATCAAAGTATGGTGGTGGGTCTGGATGGGATGGTCTCCAGAAAGTCGCTGTGGAAACGATGGCCGAATCGCCTGCTTCCAAAAGTAGGGATTCTGTCATTATAGATTTGCTTCTATTATCCATTGACAGAGTTAGCTTCGAGGGATAGCACCAGATCTCCAAATTTCTGGGAGTACCCCCAACTAAAAAAATCATTCACACTGCAAAGACATCGGGAAGGAGACCAAGGAACTGGAAGGGGATCATTACAAGGGCACAAGGAGTGATTAGACACATTCGGTGTTTCATCTTTGGAATCCTGAAGTTGAATAGCAGGTCTAATCAAGGTCTTCCGGACGTCAACAGGGAAAGGCAGGGAGATAAACGTAACCTATAACATAGAACATAGAAAATAGAACATAGAAAGGTACAGTACAGAACAGGCCCTTTGACCCAGGATGTTGTGCCGAGATTTAATCCTAATGTAAAATATAGTAACTTATCGTACACATCCGTCAACTCACTGATATCCATGTGCATGTCCAGCATCGCTTAAATGTCCCCATGACTCTGCTTCCACCACCACAACTGGCAAGGCCTTCCATGCATTCACAACTGTCTGCACAAAGAACCTACCTCTAACGTCTCATTTATACCTTCCTTCTGATAACTTTCAACAATGACTACTCGTACCAGTCAATCCTGCACTGGGGAAAGGTCTCTTGCTATTGACTCTATAAATGCCACTCGTTATGTTGTACACCTCGATCTGGTCTCCTCTCTTCCTACTTCTCTCCAGAGAGAAAAGTACGAACCTAATCAAACGTTCTTCATAAGGCAAGTCCTCCAGTCCAGGCAACATCCTGGTAAAACTTATTTGCACCCTCTCCAAGTATCTGTATTTTTCCTCGAGTAGGGCGACCAGAACTGGACACAATATTCCAAGTGTGGTCTCACCGGGAACTTGTAGAGCTGCAGCAAAACCTTGAGGCTCTTAAACTCAATACCCCTGTTTATGAAAGCCAAAACACCATACGCTTTCTTAACAACCCTATCAACTTGGCTGGTAATGTTAAGGGATCTACGTAGTTGAACACCCAGATCCCTCTGCTCCAACACACTGCCAAGAATCCTGTCTTTAATCCTATATTCAGCATTCGAGTTCGAACTTCCAAAATGATCACTTCGCATTTTTCCAGGTTGAACTCCATCTTCCATTTCTCAGCCAAGCTCTGCATCCTGTCTACTGCAGCCTGCAGTCGTCCTCCATACTATCGACAGCATCTCCAACCTTTGTGTCATCTGCAAATTTACTAACCCACCTCTCAAC
>NW_025209642.1:8839-17041 GCF_004010195.1 Chiloscyllium plagiosum
TATGACTTCCAATTATCAAAGTGTCTGAATCCATTTCTCCTGCACAGTGGCTTTCTGTAAGTGTTCAACTAAACTCTCCCTTTCTATTCTTCTCCTCACCTGCACTTGGCACGGTTAACAAACAAGGCATACCCTGTTGGGAATTTTCTGTAGGTTTCTGAAAAGCTTCCACCCTGGCTCATTGAATTCCTACCTTACATCCCAATCCCTTTTCCTGCCTATGTCATGAGTTCTACGTAGAGACGGAGAGATGGAACTTGTCAATGGTAAACATGGCACTTTGGTCTGGAGTCACCTATAGACCCATACCAAGTCAATGTTAATCACAGTGATGTTGGCCTTGACTGGCATGCAAAGGCACAGTTGCTCAGTGGTAAGCACAGAGTTGTTTTTTTCTAGAATCACGTGCAGATAGAGAGCTGGACATGGGTAACCACTGTGTGTGGGTCCACAGTCATACGTGAAGAGAGACCTAATCAATGATGCCTACAGTGTTGTCGGTCTGGAATCACGGGTTGGTCGAGAGCAGGTGGGTGGTTAATACACAGCTGTTGTCGAACCGAACTAAAGAACACAAAATAGTTGCAAATACAGTTCTGTGAGATTGTTATCACTGGAGAGATAGACCAGTTTAATAGTTGGTACAGTGTTGTGCATCTGGAATCACGTGCACAGACAGAGTTGTCAGTGGTCACTAAGTACTGTGGTTCTGGATTCACGTGTACAGACACAACAAGTCAGTGAGAAACACAACGCTGAAGATCTGGCGTCACATGTTGATCCAGAACAGGTCAGAGACATGGACAGTGTTGTGGGATCCGAGTTTCAGTTAGAGACATAGCAGGTCAGTGGGAACCATAGTGCTGAAGATCTGCAGTCGCATGTAGTGTCCAGAAGAGTTCAATATGATCCACAGTGCTGTTGGTCGGGAGTTAATTGCAGAGATTGAGCAGGTCAGTAATAATCCAAAGTGCTGTGGATTTATGGACACAAGGAGAGACTCAACAGGTCGTTCATAAACACAGTGCTTAATATCTGCAGTCACATAATGATCCAGAACAGGTTAACATAGATCACTGTGCTACGGTCTGGATTAAATTATAAACCCGGACCAGGTCAAACGTAACCACATAGCTGTGGGCTGGTGTCACGTGTGGCAATATAATAGGTCAGTGGTTGCCATAATACTAAATGTCTGTGGTCACATGTAGACACAGGTCATCCCAGTGGTAACCACAGATCTTTGTCCTGGAGTTACATTTAAGATCAGAGCAGAATCCTAGGACCCAAAAGGGAGGATGGTCTGGTATCATGTGACTAAAAAGCACAGGTCAGTGTTAACCACAGTGCTATCCTTCTGAACACGCATGCAGACACAGATTAGTTAAGTCAAATCCAAGGTGATGTTGGCCAGGAGATACATGCAGAGACAGATTAGACCAGTGGGAACAAGAGTGCTGTGGGTCTCGTGTAAAACGTAGAAATGGATTAGTTCGGTGCTAACCAGCGTGCGTCCGATGTGTAGACAATGCAGAAATACAGCAGATGAGTGGTCAACATTGTGTTATTGGCTGGACATATATGTCAGCCCAGAGGAGGTCAGACACACCGGCATGAAGACTCAAATATGGTCAACAGCAAACATGATGCTGTGGATCTGCAGTTACGTCTGTGTCCAGAACACGTCAGTGGGAAAAACAGTGCTTTGAAGTTGGAGTTACATGTAGCGACAGAACATGTCAATGGAAACCATAATATTGCTTTGTTTTGGACTTACATCGGGCGTTACAGCAGGTCAATGCAAAACACAATACAACTGTACTTGGAGTTATATGCAGACACAGAAGAGGACAATGGTAGACATGGGTCCAGTACAACATGTCGACACACAGCAAGTGAGAGGAACTGATGGTACTTTTGGCCTGGAATCATAGATGGTACAAGTCAATGGTGACCATCATGCTGTGGGCATGGAGTCACATATAGAGAACTGCAAGGAAATGGTGATCACAATTCTTTGAGCCTAGAGTCACATGCAGAGACACAGCATGTCAGCAATGAATGCAGTGCTTATTTCTTGACGCACGTGCATATCCATAACGTGTCATCGGTTGTCGCATTGCAGCGGTTGGAGTCACATGAGAGGTCAGAAACGTCAGTGAGATGGAAAGTGTTGTGTGTCTGGAGTCACCTTTACAGACAGGACAGGTTTTTAATCACCACATACTGTGCGCCAAGTGACTTACGCACAGACAGAGCAAGTCAATTTGTACTTCAGTGCCGTGGGTGTGGAATCACATTTGGAAACAGAACAGGTTATGCCTGGAATTCAGCAGTTAAGTTATTACGAGATGTTGAACTAATCCATTCTGTTTTCTCTCACATTTGCAACTTTAGAGTTGATCTGATTGAAAACTTCAAGATACGAACAGGAAAGGAGAATGCGCCCAAACATAAAATAATAAATTATAAGAGACGCACTGCAGTGTTGGAACAGGCCACTTTGCTTTGTTTGAATTAATTCACAGGATAAGGGTGAATTACCCATGCCATAAGGATATATTACCCATGCCTAATTGCCCAGAGGGCAGTTTAGAGTCAAATATATTGCCGTGGTCTGCACTCACATGTAAACAAGACCAGATAAGGATAGCAGTTTACTTCCCGAGAGGAGGTTAGTGAATCAAATGCATTTTTCATACATCAACAATGGATTCATGATCATTACTAAACTCATAATTCCAGATACAGCAAGTTCACACTGACCATGCAAAGAGCATCCCAGCCAGATTGCACCACTACCCTACCTCGAAAGTTGCACTTCCTATGGCTTATGCACCTAACCTGCATTTTCTTGTTTCACTTGGGAGTTTATCTTGACCACTCCACAAAACATGCACATCTTTCGACTGTGTGTGAAACAACAGAATATTCAAACGTGGAATCTCTTCCCGCTACAATCGGTGTACTGTTCGAGTTCAATATGATCCACAGTGTTGTTGGTCGTGAGTTAATTGCAGAGATTGAGCAGGTCAGTAATAACCCAAAGTGCTGTGGATTTATGGACACAAGGAGAGACTCAACAGGTCGTTCATAAACACAGTGCTTAAGATCTGCAGTCACATAATGGTCCAGAACAGGTTAACATAGATCACTGTGCTACGGTCTGGATTAAATTATAAACCCGGACCAGGTCAAACGTAACCACATAGCTGTGGGCTGGTGTCACGTGTGGCAATATAATAGGTCAGTGGTTGTCATAATACTAAATGTCTGTGGTCACATGTAGATACAGGTCATCCCAGTGGTAACACATATCTTTGTCCTGGAGTTACATTTAAGATCAGAGCAGAATCATAGGACCCAAAAGTGAGGATGGTCTGGTATCATGTGACTAGAAAGCACAGGTCAGTGTTAACCACAGTGCTATCCTTCTGGACACGCATGCAGACACAGGTTAGTTAAGTCAAAACCAAGATAATGTTGGCCAGGAGATACATGCAGAGACAGATTAGACCAGTGGGAATAAGAGTGCTGTGGGTCTCGTGTAAAACGTAGAAATGGATTAGTTCGGTGATAACAAGCGTGCTTCCGATGTGCAGACAATGCAGAACTACAGCAGATGAGTGGTCAACATTGTGTTATTGGCTGGACATATATGTCAGCCCAGAGGAGGTCAGACACACCGGCATGAAGACTCAAATATGGTCAACAGCAAACATGATGCTGTGGATCTGCAGTTACGTCTGTGTCCAGAACACGTCAGTGGGAAAAACAGTGCTTTGAAGTTGGAGTTACGTGTAGCGACAGAACATGTCAATGGAAACAATAATATTGCTTTGTTTTGGATTTACATCGGGCGTTACAGCATTTCAATGCAAAACACAGTAGCGCTGTACTTGGAGTTATATGCAGACACAGAACAGGTCAATGGTAGACATGGGTCCAGTGCAACATGTCGACACAGAGCAAGTCAGAGGAACTGATGGTACTTTTGGCCTGGAATCATATATGGTACAAGTCAATGGTGACCATCATGCTGTGGGCATGGAGTCACATATAGACAACTGCAAGGAAATGGTGATCACAATTCTTTGGGCCTTGTTTCACATGCAGAGACACAGCATGTCAGCAATGAATGCAGTGCTTATTTCTTGACTCACGTGCAGATCCATAACGTGTCATCGGTTGTCGTATTGCAGCGGTTGGAGTCACATGAGAGGTCAGAAACGTCAGTGGGATGGAAAGTGCTGTGTGTCTGGAGTCACCTTTTCAGACAGGACAGGTTTTTAATCACCAAAATACTATGCGCCAAGTGACTCACGCACAGACAGAGCAAGTCAATTTGTACTTCAGTGCCATGGGTGTGGAATCACCTTTGGAAACAGAACAGGTTATGCGTGGAATTCAGCAGTTAAGTTATGAGGAGATGTTGAACTAATCCGTTCTGTTTTCTCTCACATTTACAACTTTAGAGTTGATCTGATTGAAAACTTCAAGATATGAACATGAAAGGAGAATGCGCCCAAACATAAAATAATAAATTATCAGAGACGCACTGCAGTGTTGGAACAGGCCACTTTGCTGTGAATTAATTCACAGGATAAGGGTGACGCTTGCTAAATCAGCATATATTACCCATGCCTAATTGCCCAGAGGGCAGTTTAGAGTCAAATATATTGCTGTGGTCTGCACTCATATGAAAACCAGACCAGATAAGGACAGCAGTTTACTTCCCGAGAGGAGGTTAGTGAATCAAATGCATTTTTCATACATCAACAATGGATTCATGATCATTACTAAACTCATAATTCTAGATACAGCAAGTTCACACTGACCATGCAAAGAGCATCCCAGCCAGATTGCACCACTACCCTACCTCGGTAGTTCTGCACTTCCTATGGCTTATGCACCGGACCTGCATTTTCTTGTTTCACTTGGGAGTTTATCTTGACCAATCCAGAAAACATGCACATCTTTCGACTGTGTGTGAAACAACAGAACGTTCAAACGAGGAATCTCTTCCCGCGACGATCGGTGTACTGTTCCATTATCCCTGGCGAGTAAGTGGTTGCCAATTCTTCCTGCAATTTTTAGCATTGGAGATGTGGTGGTTGGTACAATCAAAATATTTCATGAGGTTCAATACAGACTGCAAACTAAACCCAGAGGTGTACAGGGGTTGGAATTCCATCGTGGCAGATGGGGATGTTTGCATCTCTCAGGAGAATGTGCAAACTCAACACAGGCAATGTCCCGACAATGGAGTCAAACCTGACTGCCTGACGCACTGCGATATTAGCGTTAAATGATACAACTCAATGAAATAACTTGAGAGGAGATACAGCTTCCTGAGCCTGACATGATATGATCTGATATGATATGCTATAACATAATAGAATGTAACATAATATAATATATGATATAATATTTAAAGTGTCGTTTAATAAGAAGGCGTTATGCGTGATATTTGGAGTTAAATGCATTAAAATACATGGGGACAAAGCAGGGAAATGGGATTGAGTTGAATGATCAGCCAAGACAATATTGAATATTGGAGCAGGGTCTCAAGACAGAATGGCCTGCTCCTGCTCATCGTTTCAATGTTATTTTGTGAAATGGACAATAAAGTGACTCATTCCTGACCGTCTTAATAACCTCGTTCCACGGGGACAAGCAGAATGGCAATCTGTTCCGTGAGCGAGGTAAATGTTTGACAAACAGAAAGCACAGTTCAAAATAAACTGCTGCAGATCAGGTGAAAGTTTCAGAAATGTGAAAATCAAACTTTTCTCATGGCCCATGAGACTCGCTGACTGGGACCATCATTTATTGCCTCTCCCTAGTTGTCTCTAGAATCCATCATATCGCTTTGTGTCTGTAATGACGTGATGCCACACTGGGTCAGTTCAGCAGAATTTCTTCCATACAGAACGAGTGAGTTGGACGCGTGTTTGCAGCAATTGGCAATGCTTAGCATTGGGCTTGCTGTCATTTCATAATTCTAGATTTTCATAGAATCATGGGATCATATCGAGCAGATTGAGACCCATTCAATTTGTATCTACTCCGGAATCACCTTCACAAAAAGTTCCATGCTCCAGTCCTATCTCCAGAGTGCTGTCAATTTATCCATTTTGCATTGTCTCGTGACAGATATTCTATGAAGTTGGCTGATATGGAGCTGACAGTGGTGAACCTGTCTATGCCATTTCTCACCATTGCCACCGATGGCAACATGGTACAAATCGTCACAATCTGAAATTAGACACATATTACGGGAGGTCAGCAATGCATTCATCAGTTTTATTGACGATTCAAAAACAGTGAGTTCGGGTTCATGGAGATGAGGACAATCACGACGGGCCCTGGATACAGAGACTTGTGCTGGCCAACCATTTCATCACCATCGGTGATCTGCCCAGTCTGGGGCTCCTTCACGGCCTAAAGTAGGCCACCCACAAACTGGAGGAGGCATATGTCATCTTCAACTTCAGGGATCTACAAGCACACCGTCTCAACATTAACTTCGCCAGTTTCAAAATCTAGCCTCCCACTGCTCCATCCTAGAGTCAAACCTCCATTCTCCTATTCGCTCCACCTTTCCCATTGACCTAACACAATCACCTCCAACATTTGTACACTTATCGTATTTCCAACAACTTTTCTCCCAGCAACAAACTCACTAATCATTTCTAAGACCCCTCCCACTCTCTGGACTGCTGAAGCGTCCTGCCCGAAACGACAGCCCTCCTGAACCTTGGGTGCTGCCTGACCTTGTATGCGTTAACCAATGCCACATTTTATCCACTTTGCACCATCACAAAGAACTGGACAGTTTTCATCCTCTGCTGATATTCTGCTGCAGTACAACCTGCTTGGAAGATGTGACGTCCTCATTTGATAAAGCAGGTTATCTTGTGGTTTATAACTGCAAAATCGACAACACGGACAGAGTCCATGACGCACACACGAATCATTTCACTTATGAATCCAAGAGAAACACGCACAAGTGTGCACTCAACTGCAGGATCGACGACATGCACTGGCAAATACACGCGTGAAGTCACCGATGCACAGTCACACATACACATTCCCACATACACCACAGACAAACGGATCCAGATGCTCAATCAAACAGAGACTCATCTCTAATTATGCATTGTAGACAGTGTGCTGTTAAAATGTTTGGGCATATCCCTTATGATCTTTACCTCGACTGATGGCCGAATTGAATCTTCGTTGTTGACACTATTCAGCACGTCAAATTGTCAATCCAGCGACCCAGCCTCAACATGGACACAATAGCCATGACATGAATGTTTCAAGTTGAACGACTGTTCGCAGGTGCTGTTAGAAAGGAATGAGACAAGGAGGAGCATTTGAACCAAATACAGAAACAAACGTAGTGTGATTTCGCGAAATACTGATGAGGGCGGAAGGTGACGAGAATCTTAAGGTGTCCTAGAACGTTGAATAGACGTGTAATAACTAATGAGTAATGTCAATGTTTTAATCTCGGAGACAAAACTTGCAATTTTCACACACTCAGCTCCCAAGGTTAGTGAAGAATTGGCTGGTCTGTTCGAGAGTTTCTTATTGGTGCCAGGGGACTGGTGGTAAATCTCGAGGTCTGCTTCTAGGGGTTGGGTGAGATTCTGTTACTGGTCGTGATGCACCAATGGGAACTGCGACAAGGCGGATTGCAGAAATGTGAAAAATTCTTTCAAATTTGGTTGCCTGGAACATGCCATGAGAACGAGAGCTGAAAGCTTAATCAGTCATGTATGCCTGGAAGTCGATATGTTATCAGGAAGGAAAGTCACAGCAAAACCAGCTGGAAAAGACAAGGAACAAATCATTCAGCCTCTTTCAAAGATCGAGACGCATCACACCCTGCAGAATTTTAGTGGGTGTAAAGCGAGACTGTAGCTTTTTTTCCCATGTCAACGATGGTCCCAACAATGAGCAGCAAATACTAACTTCAAAGAAAACATTGCCGCACACTTTAATGTTGGTTTTGTCCTTCCGTGGTTTCAAGAAGAAATGATGGAGATGACAGTGGTCGTGTACGTTGGGACGACTGACCATAGATCTATTGATTTAACAATAATTAAAGAGAGGGAGAAAACAGGTCAACAGTTCAACGTCTAAATTGGGGCAAGGTGAATTTTGATGGATTTAGAAGGGAGCTTGCAGGAG
>NW_025209643.1:0-1900 GCF_004010195.1 Chiloscyllium plagiosum
CCTGAGGAAGAAGAGACGTTGTTGGGCCCTTGTAACCAGTGTGTCCACGTGAAGAGTCCAAGAAAGTTTGTTGTGGATGACCACTCCCAAGACAGAGAGAGAGAGAGAGAGACAAAAACAGAGTTCATGTTTCAAATCTGGTCCACTTCTTCTGAAAGTTGTTGGAAAGTAGTTAATTTTTTTACACTCTTGACAAAGGCACAGGAAGACTCAGAGGGAAGACAGCGTAAAGACCCAGTGCCAACTCTGGTGACAGAAAACAAAAGGTGTGAGATGGGTGTAAATGATTGTGTGAAAGAGAGAGAGTTGACGCTCAGTCGTATGTATGAACAAGACACAACCATAACATGGTTGTCAGGCAGATTGGTGGGGGGGGGGGAAGGGTGGTAAGGAGGAAGACAATGTAAGAGAAATGAACAGATATAACACAGTCAATGAAGTTATGAAGCTGCCAAGGACCTAAATGGAAAATGATGTGCAGAAACAGAAAGTGCTGGAGAAACTCAACAGGCTCTGGCAGCTTCTGTGGAGACAGAGAGAAACAGAATTAACGTTCCGAGCCCGCTGACTGTCCGTCAGAGTTAGATCACTTCCCACAGATGCTGCCAGACCTGCTGAGCTTCACCAGAAATTGCTGTTTCTGTTCCTGTTCTCCAGCATCTGCAGTTTTCGGCTTTGTTTTAACGTTTCTTGCACTTGTGCTATGCTTTGGTGGAATGTTGGGCTCTGGGTTTCCATGGCGAAACACACATTCACATACATCGCAGCCAAGAGCTATACATGACGATACAGACTGCGATGTCATTTCAACTCCTGGCTGACCAGGAATTTTACTTCCCCACAGCCACCCCACTCCCAACTCTCAGCACCTGCATGTTGGAAGAATTTTACAAGCTGATTCTCAGCCACGTGTATAAAACTGCTATAATAATTCCTCAGCGAAGTGTCCCTCTCCCCTCCCCTCTGGAGCTCAGCTCTTTTGTCCATGTTTGACCCAAGGCTGTGATGGGGTCAGGAGTTGAGTGACCCTGGTGGAACCCAAACTGGGCGTCACTGAGCAGGTTAGTGCTGAGCAGGTGCTGCTAGGTAACACCGTTGGTGAGACACGGCTACCAGGTGAAGGAGCGTCGCTCCGAAAGCTAGTGCTTCCAAATAAACCTGTTTGACTATAAGCTGGTGTCGTGTGTGATTTTTAACTTTGTCCACCCCAGTCCGACACCGGCTCCTCCACATGATGACATCCTCCATCACTCTATTGACGATCAAGAGGAGACTGATGGGGCAGTAATTGGCCGGGTTGGATTTGTACAGGATGTACCTTCCTGATGAAGGGCATTTGCCCGAAATGTCGATTTTCCTGCTCCTCGGATGCTGCCTGACCTGCTGTGCTTTTCCAGCACCACTCTAACCTTGACTTTGCACAGGACACTCTGCCGAGGACATGGAGGTCCTGGGCCTCCTTCACCACCGATCCCTCACCACCAGACGCCTGGAGGAAGAACGCCTCATCTTCCGCCTCGGAACACTTCAACCCCAGGGCATCAATGTGGACTTCAACAGTTTCCTCATTTCCCCTTCCCCCACCTCACCCTAGTTCTAAACTTGCAGCTCAGCACTGTCCCCATGACTTGTCCGGACTTGTCCCACCTGCCTAACTCTTTTCCACCTATCCACTCCACCCTCTCCCCCCTGACCTATCACCTTCATCCCCTCCCCCACTCACCCATTGTACTCTATACTACTTTCTCCCCACCCCCACCCTCCTCTAGCTTATCTCTCCACGCTTCAGGCTCTCTGCCTTTATTCCTGATGAAGGGCTTTTGCCAATAATGTCGATTTCGCTGCTCTTTGGATGCTCGCCAAACTGCTGTGCTCTTCCAGCACCACTAATCCAAAATCT
>NW_025209643.1:2091-4587 GCF_004010195.1 Chiloscyllium plagiosum
CCAATCTCCCTTCCCACCTATCCGCTCCACCCTTCTCTCTGACCTATCACCTCCATCCCCACCCCCATCCACCTATTGTACTCATTGCTACTTTCTCCCCACCCCCTCCCCCTCATTTATCTCTCCACCCTGCAGGCACCCTGCCTACATTCCTAATGAAGGGCTTTTGCCCGAAACGTCAATTTTCCTGCTCCTCGGATGCTGCCTGACCTGCTGTGCTTTTCCAGCACCGCTCTAGTCTCGACTCTGGTTTCCAGCATCTGCAGTCCTTGTTTTTACCGAGTTGATGTACCTGAGCGATTTTCCCCATAGTCGGGTCGATGCCAGTGTTGTAGCTGTGCTGGAAGAGTTTAGGCCAGGGGAGCGGCAGGTTCTGGACCACAAGTCTTCAGCAGTTTTGCCGGAACGTTGTCAGGGTCCGTAGCCTTTGCAGCATCCACTGCCTCTGACCATTTCTTGACATCACGTGGAGTGAATCGAATTGGCTGAAGGCTGGTGCCTGTGGTGGTGGTGGGGGCCCCCGGAGGATGCTGAGACAGACCATCCGCCTGGGAACAGATAGGTGCACATCCCTTCACCTTGTTCTCCGTTCCCTGTCTTTCCTTTCCCTGCAAAAATCGACAAACATTAATATGTTAGAATCATTGTCACTTGTAAATTCCCAGTTATAGTCACGCACCATCCCAATGTGGGCACGTATCCAGGTATCTACTGGTGCCAAGTCAAAATCCAGCAATCAACATCGTTGTAGGGGTAGCTTCACCACACAGCCCTCCGCAGTTAAAAAGATAAATAAAAATCAATTTAAAAAGTGTACTCCTTTAAACGTGCAAATTTTGCTCATGCCTTACACTGCCTAATAGAGGCAGAAACTCTCACATCATTGTATATGGATGCCCGAGCATACAAGGCTATGGAGGACTGCAGATGCTGGAGATTAGAGTCGAGAGAGTGGCGCTGGGAAAGCACAGCCGTTCAGGCAGCACCCGAGGAGCAGGAAAATCGACGTTTCGGGCGAAAGCCCTTCATCAGGAATGAATCAGCTCTTCCTGATGAAGGGTTTTTGCTCGAAACATCGATTCTCCTGCTCCTCGGACGCAACGCCATGGGATTCGAGTGCCGGAAAATGGCGTGGGGATAGTCAGGTGGCTGTTTTTGACTGACAAGGTCCCGACTGGCTGAAAGACCTCTCGGTGCTGGAGGGGTCTGTGACTCTTCGACTCTGAGAATCTCAGCTCATTCCAAAGTTCCTCGCCGCTGATAAGATGCTCTCAAGGTGGATTCACTACCAGAGGTGTTCCACAGGGATGGGCGCTGGGTCCACCTTTATCGGTCATTCATGTAAATGATCTGGATGAGAATGTTGGAGGCGTGGTTAGTTAGTTTGTGGATGACACCAACATTGTTGGTGCAGAGGACAGTGAAAAAAGTCATCTCAGATTACAAAGGGATTTTGATCAATTGGGTGAATGGGCTGAGGAGGGGCAGATGAAGTTTAAATTTGGATAAGTGTGAGGAATTGCAATTTGGTACAATAATCAAGAGCAGGACTTACACAATTTACCATAAGACCATAAGACACAGGGGTGAATGTAAGGCCATTCGGCCCATCGAGTCCACTCCGCCATTAATCATGGCTGATGGGCATTTCAACGCCACTGACCCGCACTCTCCCTTGCGAGATCAAGAATTTATCAATCTCTACATTTTACGTCCCGGCCTCCACTGCGCTCCGTGGCAATGAATCCCACAGGCCCACCGCTGTCTGGCTGAAGAAATGTCTCCTCATTTCCGTTCTAAATTGACCCCCCTCTAATTCTAAGGCTGTGCCCATGGATCCTAGCCTCCCCGCTTAACGCCCAACTTCCTAGCGCCACCCTTTCTAAGCCATGCATGATCTTGTATAGTCGGGCCTCGGGTGGAAGGTGGAACCTAGGGGTTCAGGTACATAATTCTTTGAAGTTTGTGTCACATGTACACAGGATGGTTAAGAAGACACACTTGTCTTCATTGCTCAGACCTTTGAGAAAAAGAGGTTTGAATGTCATGTTGAGGTTGCACAAGACATTGGTGAGACCTCTCCTGGAGTACTGTGTCCAGTTCTGGTCGCCCTGTTATAGGAAGGACATTATCAAACTGGACAGGGTTCAGAAAAGATGCACCAGGGTGTTGCCGGGTATGGAAGGTTTGGGTTTTAAGGAGAGGCTGGATAGGTTGGGATTTTTTTCACTGGGCGGTAGGAGACTGAGGGTTGACTTTGTATAGATAAGGTGAATGGCAGGTGTCTTTTCCCTCGTGGGAGGGGGTTTCAAGACCAGGGAGCACATCTTTAAGGTGAGAGGAGAGAGATTTAAAAAAGACACGAGGGGCAATTTTTCACACAGAGCGTGGTTCGTGTGTGGAAGGAATTTCCAGAGGAAGTGGTGGATGTGGATAGAGTCACAACGTTTAAAAAGACACTTGCGTAGGTTTATGAAGAAGATAATTTTGGGGGGG
>NW_025209643.1:11356-13950 GCF_004010195.1 Chiloscyllium plagiosum
AGGAGTCCAAGGACCTGCATGTCCTTGGTGGAGTGGCAGGGGGAGTTGAAGTGTTGAGCCACAGGGTGGTTGGGTTGATTGGTCCGGGTGTCCCAGAGGTGTTCTCTGAAACGTTCCGAAAGTAGGCGGCCTGTCTCCCCAATATAGAGGAGGCCACATCAGGGTGCACATGTGTGTGTGAGTGTGTGTGTGTGCACGCGCGTGAGTGTGAGTGAGACAGAATCTCTCTCGGTTCCGGTGTTTATTTCATGTGTGACAGGAGCGTGCTGAATCAGTTTGATTGTAATGCCCTCCCTGAGCCAATATGCAACCACCCCCCAGCCCAAGCCACAGTGAGGGCTGCGAGGAAACCTGTGGAGACCGGTCCTGGCTAAACAGCGTGGAGGGGCAAATGGGGTAGGGGCAGAAGGTGGCAGAGAGAAAACGTGGCAATGCACAGGCAGACAGAGATGAGCTGAAATGAATTACCCAGCACTTAGTATGGGCAGCCCTAAGCTTTGACAATCAGAGCAATTACAACAATTAAAGCAGCTAATTAAAAAGCAATTACACCAGTAAAGTGTGGTGATTATAGGATTTTAAATGATAATAGAGATGGAAATTAGATTAATTACATATTCATAGGAGTCAAATTAGAGCAGGGCATCATCATTGCCTCTTGGCTGTCGTCCTCCATATATAAATCTAACTGGTTTTAAACAGACACAAGTCGACATTTACAGCACAGTGTGGGGACAGCCAGGCAACTCGCAGTTAGCTGACATCAGACTGACAAGCTGCCAGAGTCTGGGCCCAACACAACAGCCATCATCCTCGCTGTCTGAGTGAATTATTTCCATTTCCCAAACATTTTTTTATTCTGAAAGACGACTCCCCACCGTGAAAAGGAAAAGCTAATAGATTCAGTTGTTCAGGTGTTTCGATGCAGGTGTGATCATGGGTGTGCGCGTGTGTGTGTGAGACAGACAGACTGTGTGTGAGTGCGTGTGAGACAGAGAGAGACTGTATTTGCGTGTATGCATGTGAGACAATGTGCGTGCATATGTGAGACAGTGTTTGTGTGCACGTGTGAGACAGCGTGTGTGTGCATGCGTGAGACAGTGAGTGTGTGCACGTGTGAGACAGTGTTTGTGTGCACGTGTGAGACAGGGCTTGTGTGCACGTGTGAGGCTGTGTGTGTGCACGTGTGAGGCAGTGTGTGTGTGCACGTGTGAGACAGTGTGTGTGCACGTGTGAGGCAGTGTGTGTGTGTGTGCACATGAGACTGTGTGTGTGTGCACGTGTGAGACAGCATGTGTGTGCACGTGTGAGACAGTGTGTGCGCATGTGTGAGTCAGTGTGTGTGCGCACGTGTGAGACAGTATGTGTGTGCATGTGTGAGACAGCGTGTGTGTGCACGTGTGAGACAGTGTGTGTGTGCACGTGTGAGACAGTGTGTGTGCACGTGTGAGACAGTGTGTGTGTGTGCACGTGTAAGACAGCATGTGTGTGCATGTGTGAGACAGTGTGTGTGTACACATATGAGGCAGTGTGCCTGTACACGTGTGAGGCAGTGTACATATGAGGCAGTGTGCCTGTACACGTGTGAGGCAGTGTGTGTGTGCACGTGTGAGACAGTGTTTGTGTGCAGGTGTGAGACAGTGTGTATGAGACAGTATGTGTGTGCACGTGTGAGACAGTATGTGTGTGTGTGCACGTGTGAGGCAGTGTGTGTGTGTGCACATGTGAGACAACGTGTGTGTGTGCATGTGTGAGACAACATGTGTGTGCATGTGTGAGACAGTGTGTGTGCGCAGGTGTGAGACAGTGTGTATGAGACAGTATGTGTGTGCACGTGTGAGACAGTGTACATGTGCAGGTGTGAGGCAGTGTGTGTGTGTAGGTGTGAGGCAGTGTGTGTGTGTGCAGGTGTGAGACAGTATGTGTGCATGTGTGAGACAGTGTATGTGTGCACGTGAGACAGTGTGTGTGTGCACGTGTGAGACAGTGTATGAGTGTGCACGTGTGAGACAGCATGTGTGTGCAGGTGTGAGACAGTGTGTATGAGACAGCATGTGTGTGCATGTGTGAGACAGTGTGTGTGTACACATATGAGGCAGTGTGCCTGTACACGTGTGAGGCAGTGTGCGTGTGCACGTGTGAGACAGTGTTTGTGTGCAGGTGTGAGACAGTGTGTATGAGACAGTATGTGTGTGCACGTGTGAGACAGTATGTGTGTGTGTGCACGTGTGAGGCAGTGTGTGTGTGTGCAGGTGTGAGACAGTATGTGTATGTGTGTGCACGTGTGAGGCAGTGTGTGTGTGTGCACATGTGAGACAGTGTGTGCATGTGCAGGTGTGAGACAGTGTGTATGAGACAGTATGTGTGTGCATGTGTGAGGCAGTGTGTGTGTGTGCATGTGTGAGGCAGTGTGTGTGTGTGCACGTGTGAGACAGCATGTGTGTGCACTTGTGAGACAGTGTTTGTGCATGTGTGAGGCAGTGTGTGTGTGTGCACGAGTGAGGCAGTGTGTGTGTGCACGTGTGAGACAGCGTGTGTGTGCAGGTGTGAGACAGTGTGTATGAGACAGTATGTGTGTGCACGTGTGAGACAGT
>NW_025209643.1:14117-17044 GCF_004010195.1 Chiloscyllium plagiosum
GTGTGTGTGTGCACGTGTGAGACAGTAAATATGTGCAAGTGTGAGACAGTGTATGTGTGCACATGTGAGACAGTGTGTGTGTGTGCACGTGTGAGGCAGTGTGTGTGTGTGCACGTGTGAGACAGTGTGTGTGTGCACGTGTGAGGCAGTGCACGTGTGAGGCAGTGTGTGTGTGTGCACGTGTGAGACAGTGTGTGTGTGTCCACGTGTGAGGCAGCGTGTGTGTGCATGTGTGAGACAGTGTGTGTGTGTGCACGTGTGAGACAGTAAATATGTGCAAGTGTGAGACAGTGTATGTGTGCACATGTAAGACAGTGTGTGTGTGTGCACGTGTGAGGCAGTGTGTGTGCGCACGTGTGAGGCAGTGTGTGTGCACATGTGAGGCAGTGTGCGTGTGCAGGTGTGAGACAGTGTGCGTGTGCAGGTGTGAGACAGTGTGTATGAGACCGAATGTGTGTGCATGTCTGAGACAGTTTGTGTGTGTGCATGTGTGAGACAGTGTGTGTATGCACGTGCGAGGCAGTATGTGTGTGCACATGTGAGACAGTGTGTGTGTGCACATGTGAGACAGTGTGTGTGTGCACGTGTGAGACAGAGTTTGTGTGCACGTGTGAGACAGTGTGGTGTGCATGTGTGAGACAGTGTGTGTGTGCACGTGTGAGGCAGTGTTTGTGTGCACATGTGAGACAGTGTGTGAGTGTGCACGTGAGACAGTGTGTGTGCATGTGTGAGGCAGTGTGTTTGCAACTGGGAGACCGCGTGTGTGTGCATGTGTGAGACACTGTGTGTGTGCAAGTGTGAGACAGTGCGTGTGTGCATGGGTGAGACAGTGTTTGTGTATGCACGTGTGAGACAGTGTGTGTGTGTGCACCGTGTGAGGCAGTGTGTGTGTGCACGTGTGAGACAGTGTGGTGTGCACGTGTGAGGCAGTGTGTGTGCATGTGTGAGGCAGTTTGTGTGTGCATGTGTGAGGCAGTTTGTGTGTGCATGTGTGAGGCAGTGTGTGTATGCACGTGTGAGACAGTGTGTGTGTGCACGTGTGAGACAGTGTGTGTGTGCAAGTGTGAGACAGTAACTGTGTGCAAGTGTGAGACAGTGTGTGTGTGTGCACGTGTGAGACAGTGTGTGTGTGCACGTGTGAGGCAGTGTGCGTATGCAGGTGTGAGACAGTGTGTGTGTGTGCACGTGTGAGACAGCGTGTGTGTGCACATGTAAGACATCGTGTGTGTGCACGTGTGAGGCAGTGTGTGTGTGCATGTGTGAGACAGCGAGTGTTTGCATGTGTGAGGAAGGGTGTGTGTGCAGGTGTGAGGCAGTGTGTGTGTGCACGTGTGAGGCAGTATGTGTGTGCACATGTGAGACAGTGCGGGTGTGAATGTGTGAGACAGCGTGTGTGTGCAGGTGTGAGGCAGTGTGTGTGTGCACGTGTGAGGCAGTATGTGTGTGCACATGTGAGACAGTGCGGGTGTGCATGTGTGAGACAGCATGTGTTTGCACGTGTGAGACAGTGTGTGTGTGCACATGTGAGGCAGTATGTGTGTGTGCAGGTGTGATGCAGTGTGTGTGTACAGGTGTGAGGCAGTGTGTGTGCATGTGTGAGACAGTGCATGTGTGCAGGTGAGACAGTGTATGTGTGCACTTGAGACAGTGTGTGTGTGCACGTGAGACAGTGTGTGTGCACGTGTGAGACAGTGTGTGAGTGTGCACATGTGAGACAGTGTGTGTGTGTGCACGTATGAGACAGTGTGTGTGTGCAGGTGTGAGACAGTGTGTGTGTGCACGTGTGAGACCGTGTGTGTGTGCACGTATGAGACAGTGGGTGTGTGCACGTGTGAGACTCCGTGAGCACATGTGAGAGTGTGTGTGTGCACGTGAGACAGTGTGTGTGTGCACATGTGAGACTGCGTGTGTGTGCACGTGTGAGACAGCATGAGTGTGCACGTGTGAGACAGTGTGTGCACATGTGTGAGTCAGTGTGTGTGCGCATGTGTGAGACAGTGTGTGTGTACATGTGTGAGGCAGTGTGCATGTGCACGTGTGAGACAGCGTGTGAGTGCACGTGTAAGAAAGCATGTGTGTGCATGTGTGAGTCAGTGTGTGTGCACGTGTGAGACAGCGTGTGTATGCACGTTTAAGACAGCATGTGTGTGCATGTGTGAGACAGTGTGTGCAAGTGTGAGACAGTGTGTGTATGAGACAGTGAGTGTGCACGTGTGAGACAGTGTGTGTGTGCACTTGTGAGACAGTATGTGTGTGCACATGTGAGACAGTGTACGTGTGCAGGTGTGAGGCTGTGTGTGCACGTGAGGCAGTGTGCGTGTGCAGGTGTGAGACAGTGTGTATGAGACAGTATGTGTGTGTGCACATGAGACAGTGTGTGTGTGCACATGTGAGACAGTATGTGTGTGCACGTGTGAGACAGTGTGTGTGGGTGAGACAGTGTGTATGAGACAGTATGTGTGTGTGCACGTGAGACAGTGTGTGTGCACGTGTGAGACAGTATGTGTGTGCACGTGTGAGACAGTGTACGTGTGCAGGTGTGAGGCAGTGTGTGTGTGCACATGTGAGGCAGTGAGTGTGTGCAGGTGTGAGGCAGTGTGTGTGCATGTGTGAGGCAGTGTGTGTGCACGTGAGAGTGTGTGTGTGTGCACATGTGAGGCAGCGTGTGTGTGCGTGTGTGTGCACGTGTGAGGCAGTGTGTGTGTGTGCACGTGTGAGGCAGTGTGTGTGTGCACGTGTGAGACAGAGTTTGTGTGCATGTGTAAGACAGTGTGTGAGTGTGCACATGTGAGACAGTGTGTGTGCATGTGTGAGGCAGTGTGTTTGCAACTGTGAGACAGCGTGTGTGTGCACGTGTGAGGCAGCGTGTGTGTGCACGTGTGAGACAGTAACTGTGTGTGCAAGTGTGAGACAGTGTGTGTGTATGC
>NW_025209644.1:0-2544 GCF_004010195.1 Chiloscyllium plagiosum
GGCAGTCCATTCCACGCACCCACCACACTCTGTAAATAACGTACCTCTGATATCAAAGCTAAATCTTCCGCCAATTACCTTAAAAATATTTCCCCTTGTGATAGCCATTTTGCCATGGGAAGTTGTCTCTTGTTAACCGATCGATGCCTCTCATTACTTTGTACACATCTATCATGTCACCATTCTTCCTTGTTCACTCCGATCTGAAAAGCCCGAGCTTCCACAACCTACCTTCAATGGGCATGCCCTGCAGTCCAGGCAACATCTTGCTAAGTATCCTCTGTCCTGTCTTCAAAGCTTCCACATCCTTCCTATAATGAGGTGAACAGAACTGTTCACAGTATTCCAAGTGTGGTGTAACTGGGGCTCTATAGAGCTGCAGCAAAACCCTGGATCTCTTGAACTCAAACCCCCGCTAATGAAAGCCAACACACCATACTCCTTCTTAACACCCTCTCAACTTGAGTAGTAACTTCAGGGACACACTGTTCGTGCACACTGCGAAGTATCCTGCCTTTAACCATGTAAAGTTTTTTTTTCTGCAGAATCCTCCAATCTGAAACCAACCCTATCTTTGTAGCTTCCTCCAGTCCCTACAACACTCATAAACTGTGAAACCTCCTCATGCCCCTATATTCCTAATGCCTGCGAAATGCTCCAGTCCGATAGTCCTCCCTAACTCTGTAAATGCCACCGGCCTCCAGTGCCCTTCTGAGCAACATTGCAGAGGAAGGAAGAGTTGTAGAGCCCGGGCCATGTTACAGAAATAGGAAGGGCTGCAGAACCTGGAGGATGGTACAAACATGGGAAGGGACGTGGGTCCTGTAGGAGTGTCGAGGGAGCGGGATTCATAGAGCCTGCAAGATGGAACCAAGAATGGATTACGGAAACTGAAGGATGTTATGATTTGAACCACAGATCATTTTTGATTGGACCATTCAGCCCCTCTTAGAGTCAAAGAGATGTACAGCATGGAAACAGACCCTTCGGTCCAACACGTCCATGCTGACCAGATATCCCAACCCAATCTAATCCCACCTACCAGCATCTGGCCCATATTCTTGCAAACTCTTCCTATTCATATATCCATCCAGATGCCTTTGTATCAGCCTCCACCACTTACTCTGGCAGCTCAGCTTTCAAGGAGCTATGAACCTGCACTCCAATTTCCCTATGTTCAGCAACACTCTGTTAGGCCTTACCATTAAGTGTATAAGTCCAGCAAAGATTTGCTTTTGCAAAATGCACCACCTCGCATTTATCTGAATTAATCTCCACCTGCCATTTCTCAGCCCATTGGCCCATCTGATCAAGATCCCATTGTAATCGGATGTAACCTCTTTCACTGACCACTACACCTCCAATTTTGTTTTTAACTGAACATTTACAAACTATATCTCTTATGCTCACTTCCAAATCATTTATGTAAGCAATGCAAAGTATTGGACCCAGCACCGATCCTTGTGGCACTCCACTGGTCACAGGCCTCCAGTTTGAAAACCAACCCTCCCCCACCAGCCTCTGTCTATCTTTGAGGCAGTTCTGTACCAGTTGGCTAATTCTCCCTGTATTCCATGTGATCTAACCTTGCTAACCAGTCTCCCATGCGGAACCTTGTTGAACGCCTGACTGAAGTCCATATAGATCACATCCACCGCTCTGCCCTCATCAATCCTCTATGTTACTTCTTCAAAAATCTCAATCAAGTTTGAGAGACATGATTTCTCACTCACAAAGCAATGTTGAATATCCCTAATCAGTCCTTGCCTTTCCAAATACATGTACATCCTGTCCCTTACGATTCCCTCCAACAACTTGCCCACCGATGTCAGGCTCAACAGTCTATAGTTTCCTGGATTTTCTTTACTGCCTTCCTTCAATAGTAGCAACACGATAGCCAACCTCCAGTCTTCTGGTTCTGATGTCCTGTTTCTCGAGATCTTTACCGGAATGTGTGAGCACAGCTTCAAATTGCCAGGCTGTGAGATGTGAATTCCGTTGTGAATCTATTTGCCCGTTCTGTCTGTGTGCCTGACATTGACCTGGTGGTGCTCTGGTAGAAAGCACTCTCCGTAACATCCAGACCTATGTTACTGACCAGAGCTCACCTCATCAAAGCCTTCATTTGGAATGTTCTTTATTTTAACATTTTTAAATGGCAGTTTTGTGAGATGCAGGCGTTGAGGAGTTGTCATTTTTGAAAGAATGAAACTTTTGTCATTGACCCTGACCCATGCAATGGGGATTCATGGATTCTGTTGTTCTCTGCAGACTATCACTCAGAGGGTTGTATCACCAGGGAATCTGAGTGCAGTTGGTCTTTGCCTGGTAGAGTGTGAATTTACTAGTTTATGTCAGCTAGGACAAAATGTTTCTGGAAATGTCCAACTGTGTAAATACTTCACCGACTGGTTCAGGGGTGAGTGCACTGGGCTCTGAGCACCAGGAACTGGGAAACCTCATGCTGTTTGTATGTGGTGCTTGGCACCAGACTGGGTGAGAGCAGCTCCCTGAGTAAATGACAGGTACGGAGCTTGGGATCCT
>NW_025209644.1:5448-13687 GCF_004010195.1 Chiloscyllium plagiosum
CACTCTCTCTGAAGTACATTCCAGAGCATAAAATCATCTGTCCTTTCAAGTTTATTCAGTCCACAACTTCCTCCCTATCCGTGCAACATTCTCCAGTCTATATCATCTTCTATGTGCTTGCAACATTCTCCAGTCCATACCACCCTCTCTTTCCCTGTAATATTTTCCAGTCCAAACCATCCTCCCTATTACTGTGATATTCTCCAGATCCCACAACTGTTGCTAAATGTACCACATCCTGGAATCATGCAAATGTTTCTATACCCTGGTCAGTATAGTCCATGTAACGATCCACAACCCTATACACGTCCCTATCTCTGGAATCTAATCAAAGACGCTTTATCTCTCTAACTTCCTTCAATCAATAAACTGTTTTCTCCTGTGAACGTTTGCTAGTAACTGTAGCTATGTTTAACCCTGCAAACATCGTCACACTCCCAAGCATCTCTCCAACTCTGTGACCTCTATCCATCCCTCAAAGGCCCTCTCTCGGTGACACACGCCATGCATTTTCAAGAAGGCAGATGGAATGATAGCATTAACTGAAGAGAACAGATATGATCGAAATGTTGTTATGGAGATGTGGCTGCAGAATGACCATGACAGCAATGTGATTATTGAAGGGTTGTAGGGATTTAGGCAGGATCAATAAAACACCAAACAAGGTCCCGTTTTGTTGTGAAGAAAGAACGCAGTCAGTGCATTAGTGAGACAGCCAATTTAATCTGGGAATCAAAATATAGTCATGTTGAATGGGCAACCTTCAAATAGCAAGGGAAATCTGGAAGATCAAATCACAAACCATGGAATCAATGGTCATTGGTAACTTGGATACAATATTTTCTTGGTGATAGTAGACAGAGGCATGTGGAGTGGTGAATTTCTGATTGGACATCTGTGGCCAATGGTGTTTCACAAGGATCAGTGCTGCGATGTCTGTGTGTAATTTATCTCTGTGAATAAGATGGAAAGGTCAGCAGTTTGATTAGTAATTTTGCAGACAACATTTGGAGAGGCATGTAATGATTAGGGGTAGTTCGGGGAATTGGGGATAGTGAGGAAGAGTATTAAAGGTTGCAGTGGTGTGTAGATCAGCTGGAACGCTGGGCAGAGAAATGGCAAATCGAATTTCATCGGGACAAGTGTGAAGTGATGCATTTATGAAGTCAAATGGAAGAGAGAATTACACCAATTGACTAATTGGAAACATTGATAAAACAGGCGACCTTGGATGCAAATCCATAGCTCCCTGAAAATAACAACACAGCAGAATGTGTGGTAAAGGAGGAGTATGGTATGCTTCCTTTCATTTGGTTACAGAATTGAGTACAGACGTTTGCATGTCATGTTGTGACTGAATGAAACTTCATTCGGCAATGTTTGGTATGTTGTGTGTAGGTTCTCATCGACACACTACAGGAAGGATGTGGAGGCTTTGGGGAGCGTGCAACAGAGGGTTACCAGAATGTTGTCTGGATGAGAATGTGTTCACTGTCAGGAGTTTAGACACAGTTGGATTGTCTTGCAAGAGTATCGGCGGCTGAGGGGTGACCTGGTACAGATATATAGCATTAGGAAAGGCATGGATAGTGTGGATAATTGGAATCCTTCTTCCAATGTTGAAATCTCAAATACTAGGGCGCCTCGGTGTAAGGTGAGCATGAGAAGTTTTAAGTGAGATGAATGAGGCCAGCGTTCTTGACAGAGAGAGTGGAAGCTGATCAGGAGGTGGGAGAAGTGGCAATTAGAGCAAAGTTTTGAAGTGGCATTTAGACAGACAGATGAACAGGCGGAGAATAGAGGGATATTGCCCATGTGCAGGCAGATGGGATTAGTTAAGAATAGCAACATGGTCAGCACAGCCATGGTGGGCCGAAGGGCCTATTACTCTGCTGTACTGTTCTATTTTCTAACTTCATGGCATCGACCCTGTCAAAGCCCTTCAGAATCCTGGATGTTTCATTCAATTTCTCTCCCATTCTTCAAAACCCCAATAGGTTCAATGTCAATCTACTCCACCTCTTCTCATTGGAACATCCCGCCATCTCCAGGATCAGCCAAGTGAACCTTCCCTGGTCTGCCTCCAATAAAAGAATATCTTTCCTTAGGGCACGCATACTGTTCATTATAATCTAGGTGTGGTCTGACTTGTACCTTGCATCGTTTTAACTAGACCTCCCTATATTTAGACTCCATTTCCTCTGTAATAAATGGCAGCATTTGATCTGCCTTCTCTATTACCTGCTGACCCTGTAAACTACCTGTTTCAGAATGATCCACAAGGATTCCCAAAATCCTTTGTGCAGTCAGTCTGAAACCAAACGGTGTTAGCCTGACAGTAAGTCGGGAACATGCTGGAATGTGTTATAAAGGATATCACAAAAAATGATAACTGTACGCTTAGAAACAATGGGAGACGCATGATTTTATATAAGGGGAATATTTTTAAATTTGTTGCATTCTATATTTTTGTGTGACCGTAAATGGCAGAATAGTTAAATCTGGGGGAGGCTAGTAGCGCTAGGGGGATATTTGAAATTTCAGAAGCATTTTGACAAGTTTCAACAAGGGCTAAAAATTAGATCAGGAGAGAATAGGGCCCCTGAAAGGTCAATGAGGCTGTCTGTGTGGAATCACTGCTGATGGGTGAGATACTGAACAAGTATTTTGCGTTATCATTTACTTTGGAGAAAGGGATGGAAGCTCGGGATCTTGGGAAAATACATAGTGATGTCTTGAACAGAGTTTACATTGGAGAACAGGAGGTGCTGGATGTCTAAAAATGCAAAACGTTAAATAAAACCTTGGGACATGATCAGATGTATCCCAGTGCCAACTGAGAAGCTAGCGAGGAAACTATCAGGTCCCTTGCAGAGATGTTTGTGTCATCGACAGCCACTACAGACCAGTGAGACTGATGGTAGAGGTGGGTAAGTTGTTGGAGGAGATTCTGAGAGAAAGGACCATCATGCATTTGGAAAAGCAAGGACAGATTAACGATCATCAGCATGGCTTTGTGTATGGGAAATCATGCCTCAAACCTGAGTGTAGAGGTAGACAAGTGACAGATCAAAGCAGAGCAGGAAATGATTTCCACATTAACTTTAGCAAGGCCTTTGACAATGGTCTGCATGGCAGACTGGTTAATAAGTTAGATCACGCATAACCAGGGAGCACTCACCAACTAGATACAAAACAGGTTTGACTGTAGGAGACAGAGCATGTTCATAGAGGGTAGCTGTTCAAACTACAGGCCTGTGACCAACGGTGTGACATGGGGTTCGGTGCTGGGTCACTGTTGTGCATCATTTATATAAACAGTTTGGATGAGAATACAGGAGTCATGGTTAGCAAGTGTGTGAGTGACACTGAAATCAGTGGTATAGTGGACAGTGAAGAGGGTTATCCAAGAGTACAATGGGATTAACAGTACTGCTGGGCCAGTGAGGCTAGGAATAGCAGGTAGAGAAATGCACAGTGTTGCATTCTGGTAAAGCAGACCAGGGCTGGACTTGTACAGTTAATGTTCGGGCCCTGGGTAGTGTTGCCAATCAGTGACCCAGGGATACAGGTACACAGTTCTTTTGAAAGTAGCATCGCAGGTAGACAGGCTGATGAAGCCGGCGTTTGGGATAGTTACCCTTCATTGGTCAGAGCATTGAAAGTAGGAGTTGGGATGTCAGATTGTATCTGTACCGGACATTTATGAGGTCACCATATAAACATTGTTGATTATCTGGAAAAACTCATCTTGTTTACATATGTCCTTTAGGGAAGTACATCTGACATTCTTGCCTGCTCTGGCCTACATATGACTCCAGACCCACAGCAATATAGCTGACTCTGAGCTGCCTCTGGGCAATTAGCAGGAGGGCAATGTATGCTGGTCCATCCGGTGACATCCTCAGGCCGTGAATGAATCAATGAAAATACATATGTCCATCCCTACCTCTGCAAATAGCTTTAGTTGCAGCAATCCGTACTGACTTTGTAACATTATTCAGGCCTTTGTCCCTTCTGTAACACTCTCACAACCTCCAGCACCTTCAATTCTCTCTGTTCCTATATTCTGATTAAACGCTGACGTTTCCACTTCCTACTGCACTCCTTCTCGGAGACTCCCGAGCGATCTCTTTAACAAATGCGTCCACATTTCTAAACTTTGGCTTCTGCAGAATTGATAGGTTTTTTTCATCTCTTAATCAAATCTGGTAACTCCTGGGAATTACTGGGTCATGACCATCCGAGGTGGAGGAAGAGCATTAGGACGGTGTCGAGTACCTCGAGACTTGCTGTTGGGAAAAAGGGGAGTCCAGGAGAAAACAGCACAAGGAGCGTGCTGCCACACCAACGTCCCACCCACCCCCTTCCCAAGGCAACCTGTTACCCCAAGGCCACATCGGTCTGTACAGCCACCTACAGGCTCCACCTGAGAGTGGGAGAGAGTCAGCCTCGTCTGTGACCTATCACCAATGAGATGAAGAGATAGGAAGGCTAAATTCCCTCCCAATTATCCCAGCGCCTTTGTTCCAAATTCCAATAACTCCCTGTCAATGCAGTGTCTAATAATGTAATGTTGTAAAGGGGCTTTAACACTGTCCTTCCACTTTTGTGTTCTGACCCTTATTATCCAGAATTTGGTTTCCTACTGCTTGATAATCTGAGGCCACATATTTTGCTGGTAATACCATTGTGATTTCAACTGTGGGAGTTCCCCATCCTGCTTCCCATTCTGTCTGGCTTTCCACAATGTTGTCTGACCTCGAATATCAATGACTCACCTTTTTGTTCACTCTGTGAAAATGTCACCCTGATTGTGATTAGACAGATATCACAGTCACATGTGCATGTAATTTATTGCAAATACTTCATGCATTCAAATTAAGAAACAGCAATTTACTTTTTTATCACAATTTCTGTCACAAACCTATTTGCTGATGTACAATTTCAGTTAAACGCAGCCCCTTCCTGTTTCTTTCTGTTTGTCTTTAGCCACATCGCATGGTGTTCCAATATTTCGACCTTTCTCTCCCCCATCTGTGTCAGTTTAAAGCAATCTGCATTATCATGGTCATATGATTGACAAGGACATTGGCCCTAGCACCGTACCAGTGGAGCCCATCCCAATATAATGGTTGACTCCTCCTTGAGTACTGGTAGCAGTTCCTACTGCATCAGAACCACGTCTTCTGACACCATTATGTAATCCTGACAACTTCCTGTACTCTGGTGATATCACTTCAGTCTCTCTCCATGTGGTGCCCCTCGCTGTGTCGGTCTATTTGCTGCCTCTGTCAGTGTTGCTCCCTCTTACAGCTCGTCTGAGATCCTGAGTCAACAAAATTGTCCATTCCAGAGAGATGCAGCAGGGCAGGCCAGGGACGGAGACTGGGATTTTTGTGGTCTCCGGTGGACTCTGTGCCACTCTGCACAAGTTATCCTCACTGCATCAATCTAATTTCCCATTCTGTCCATTTCTCGGCCTCATGCAGGTAATCAGGATATTACTAATTCCTGTCTCATCCATCACCTAATTGAAGACGCTTGGTCAGCCAGAGAGAGATGGAGAGGGAGATCTGGAACCTTCAGTAAATCCTGCAGCCGGTAAGATCACTCACAGTAAACAGCACAGTAAACAGTAGTAGGGGACTATATTCAGACCTGGAAGACAGGACTAAGATACAGAACTGGGCAAGGAACAGCAACATTCTAGGCTTCATTTGCATTACCTTGTTAGGGTCCTGCTCTTACCTGTGCTGTACTGGTCCTCAATGCGTCAGCACAGGAATCGCAGGCACCAATCCTGGCCCATGTTGTATCAGTTATCTCTGTAATATCCTCCAGTCCTGATAATCTTTCCTCTGTTTGGAATCTCCTCTAGTCCACACCATTCTCTCTGTCACTGTCAGGTTCTCTAACCCCTAACGCCCTAATGCCAGTAATTTCCTTCATCCCTGCAAACCCCGAAAGTCCTGTATATCCCTGTAAGCTCCTCATACCAATACCACCCTTCATATCAATATATTTGTCTTTAACCTTTCAATCGGTCCCTACCTAGGTAATCTTCTCCAGCTCCTACAACCCTTCCTTAGCTGTGAAAGATTTGTAATCTCTTTATCATTCTCCAATTATTCGAGCTGAATTGTTTTAAATTTCACCCTTGTTCCTGACCCCACACCCCTCCCGATCAGAGGAACCTCTTTCAGTTTGTGCAACCCTCCCCATTTGTGTAACTGTCTCCAACCCAGTAACCTGGCATTCTCCATTGCCTTCTTATCTCTGTAGTCTCCAGAAGCTAGAAACTGCCTTATATCTGTAAGCTTCTTCTGTCACCACAACCTTCCATATCTCTGTCAGTATATACAATACTACCCTACTGAAACACACTGCTGTCTGTGCCGCTCAGTCTGCCCCCCTCTCCCTAAATCCATCCCTATCCTTATCTCCAGAATCTAATCCAGCTCCCTCTATCTCTGTAAATTCCTCCAATCCTCAAACCCATTTGTCCCACTGACATTCTTGACCAGATGTAACTCTGTTTAATTCAAACATCCTCGAGGCCCTGTAAGCCTCCCTATCTCTGTAACCTCTACCCATCCGTTCAACTCCCCACTACTGAGGATTGACTCCCTGTTTTTGCCATAAGGCAGATGGAATGACAGTGAACAGATATGATGGAACTGTCATTCCGGAGATGTAGATGCAGAATGACCGTTGATGGGAAGGGAATATTGAAGAGTTGTTGGGATAGAGTCATAGAGTCAATGAGATGTACAGCATGGAAACAGATCCTTCAGTCCAACCCATCCATGCCAACCAGATATCCCAACCCAATCTAGCCCCAAGAGGCAAACTAGGCAAAAAATCAACAAGTTGCGAAGAAAGGATGAGGTTAATGCATTAATGAGATAGCCACATGGAACTGAAGATCAAAATTTGTAGTGTATTTGGATGGAGCTGAGAATAAACAAGAAGCAGCAACCATTAGCAGGAATTCCTTTATAGGCACCAGACAGTGATGGGAATGTCAATATGGTTACAGTCAGGACACTGAATGTACTTGTAGCAAGGGCAGTACAGTAACTGTGTGTGACAGTGGTCTCCTTCCCGACTGGATAACTATTGAGTATCAGGGCTGGAATGGATGGAATCCTGGATTAGATACGAGATGGTTTTCTGTAACATCACATCAAGGAGCCATCAACAAAATTGTCTACTGTAGATCAAAAGCTGTGTAATAATAAGCATCTAAAATTCCCATTATAAAGGAGTTTTGTGAGCAGAGACCCATAATGTTATGCAGGACATATTGAGTTTGAGTTCGGACCATGAATGTAGGAGTAGAATGAGGCCATTGAGGATACTCTGCCCTTCAATCAGATCATGGGTGACCTGATGATCTTTAACTCTACTTTCCTGCCTTCTCCACAAAACCCTTGTTTCCCTGATTCATTTAAACCTCACCATCTCTACTGTAACTATTCTTAATGACCCAGCCACGGCAGCCCCCTGCAGTCAGGAATTCCCACAGTCACTACCCTCTGAATGAAGACATTCCTCCTCCTCTCCATCTTCAATGGGTGAGCCTTTGCTGGGGTTTTCTGCCCTCTGGTTACAGATTCTCACACAATTGAAATGAAAAGAAGTGACAAATATGATTATTGCAGATGACATGAAAATTGGTGGAGTTGGGGTGAATGAGCAAGCAGATCCAAGGTTGCAGGAGGTTACTATCAGTTGGAAAGATGTGGAGAGAAATGGCAAAATGAGTTTAATCTGGACAAATGTGAGGTCATGTCAAAGTCAAGAAGAAAGTTAGGCTACTGAGGGACATTGATTAACAAAAGGATCTTGCTGCAAGTCAGTAACTTCCTGAAAATGGCAACAGAAGTGTTTCAGATGGGAAGGAAAGCAAATAGAATACTGGCCTTCATCGGTCACAACTTGGGTATAGTGGTTTGCATCTGATGCTGTAATTGTACAAAACGTTTGTTTGGCCACATTTGGAGTACTGTGTGCAGTTCTCATCTTCACACAATAGGAAGGATGGGGAAGCTTTGGAGAGGGTGTAAAAGCGGTTAATCAGCACGTTGCCTGTGTTGGGCTTTTTAAGTGTTTTTTGGTGTAAGAGGAAATTTAAACAAAGTTGGATTGTTTTGCGAGATTATCAGAGGGTGACAGGTGACCAGGTACAGGAACAAACATTAGGATGAGGAACAGATAATATGGATAGTCAGAA
>NW_025209644.1:13706-17051 GCF_004010195.1 Chiloscyllium plagiosum
TGGTGGGCCGAAGGGCCTGTTGCTGTGCTCTACTGTTCTATTTCCTAACTTCCCAGCATCTGCCCGATCAGAGCCCCTCAGAATCTTGCATGTTTCAGTCCATTTCTTTCTCATTATCTAAACTTCAGTGGGTTCAACCTCAATCTACTCCACCTCTTCTCATTAGAAAATCCCTCCATTCCCAGGATCAGCCGAGTGACCCTTCCCTGACCAGCCTCCAATGCGACAATATCTTTCCTTCGGGCACTCACACTGTTCATAATATTCCAGGTGTGGTCTGACTGGTACCTTGCGTCATTTTAGCAAGATTTCCCTAGTTTTTAACTCCATTTCCTCTGTAATAAATGGCAGCATTTGATTTACTTTCTCTATTGCCTGCTGACCCTGTAAGCTACTTTTTTTCAGATTGATAAACAAGAACTCCCACAACCTGCTTCCAGTCTGAAACCAAACAGTGTTAGCCTCACTAAGTCAAGAGCGTGCTGAAATGAGTGAGAAAGGATATGTCAATAAAACATAACTTGACCCTTAGAAACACATTTTATAAAGGAGAATGTGTTTTTGAGCCTGTTGGATTTAATTTGTTGGTGTGAGTATAAATGGCAGCATTGTAAGTGTGTCGGAGGGGTGTATTCGTATGGGGGGTATGGTGTATTTGATTTTTCAGAAGCCTTTACGCAAGTTTCAATAAGGGCTAATGAGTAACTTGGTAGAGAATAGGGCCTCTTAAATATCAATAAGGTCACCTATGTGTGGAACCTGAGGAGAAGGGTGACGTATTGGACAAAACAATCTTGTCAGTATTTACTGTGGAGAAAACATGGAAGCTCAGGAACTTGGGGAAAAATATAAAGATGTCTTAGAAAGAATCCTCAACAGAGAAGAGAAAGTGCAGGAATCTTAAAACAAATAAAGCTAGATTCATCCTCAGTAGTTCATTAGGTCTATGCTAGAAGATTGTGGGAAGCTAGGGAAGAGATTGCAGTGTCCCGAACAGAGATATTTATATTATCAACAGACACAGTGAGGTACTGGAAGACTGGAGGGAGGATAATGTTGTTCCATCACTTAAGGGTTGCAGGGAAAAGCCAGGAAATTACAGCCCAGTGAGCCCAGTGATGGGGAAGTTGTTGGAGGAGATTTTGAGAAAGGAGCTACGTATACTTGGAAAGACAAGGGCTGATTAGAGATGGTCAGCATGGCTTTGTGAGTGGAAAACTGTGTTTCACAAACTGGATTGACTCTTTGAGGATGTGGCCAAGAGATAGATAGTCAACGTTGGCCACATGGACTTCAGCAAAGCATTTAACAGGGTTTGAAGGGATGTAGAACATCTAGTCAAGAGGAAGAAGGAAGCTTATTTAAGGTTGAGGAAGCAAGCGTCAGACAGGTTCCTAGAGGGTAACATGGAGCAGCACGACGGCACAGTGGTTAGCACTGCTACCTCATAGCACCACGGACTCCGTTTCGATTTCAGCCTCAGGTGACTGTCTGTGCGGAGTTTGCACCTTCTCCCCGTGTCTGCGTGGGTTTCCCCTAGGTATTCCAGTTTCACCCACAGCTCAAGGATGTGCATGTCAGGTGACTCAGCCATGCTAAATTACCCATAGTGTTCCCGGATGTGTAGGTTTGGTGCATTAGTCGGGGCAAATGGAGAGAATAAGGTTGGGAGAATGGTTCTGGTTGGGGTACAGTTTGGAGGGTTGATATGCAGGTATTGGGCCAAATGGCCTGTTTCTAGATTCCCTTTGGTGATGGACATGAGTGAAGCAGATGTGTATTTACAGCAATCACTGATTCGGTTCGATGAAAATGGTGACTATGAAACTAACTTTCAATTCCAGATGGTTTAATTATTTGAGATAAAATTCAGCCAGTTGCTGGCATTTGTACTCTAGGTCACTGCATTACAAGTCCAATGCGATTTCCCCCTCCAACTACATCCTCAATTTACATCATTCCCCAAATATCAACACCTTAGTTTCTTACAGCACTGTCTGTGTGTGCAGCAGCTCATTAGATTCTCTTTCCCCCACCACTTACACCCATTTGTTACTGTGTAGCTGCTCACAGTTTGATTTCAAAATGTGTGTTTCAATTTGAAAATTATGAATGATTCTGTCATTTTAACTTTATTAATTGGTTGGTTATTAATCATTAATTTCTTTCTTAGATGATGGAGGAATCAGTTCAGTTCAGATGGAAAGAAGCAGCTCCGATCACTGAGAGAATGCAGGGCCGGTGTCCGAGTATTTGTGTGATCAAAGGATCAAGAAATTACCAACTATTTGGACTTAATATTACTGAGAGGTGTATTTCTCTCACCTCCATCAAGTGAAACACATGAGATATTACATTGGCTCAAGAGTGAGGGAAGAGATTGCTGTGCACTTGGCAATGACCTTTGTGCCCTCACTGTCCACTGGAGTTGTACCAGATGGTTGGAGGGCGGCAAATGTTATTCCCTTGTTCAGGAAAGGGAATATGGAAAATGCTGGGAATTTCAGACCTGTCAGTCTTATGTCTGTGGTGTGCAGATTATTGGAGAGGACTCTGAGACAGGATTTATAATTCCTTGCAAAACCATAGTTTGATTCGAGGTAGTCAGCATGGCTTTGTAAGGGGCAGGTCATGCCTTACAAATCTTATTGAGTCCTTTGGCGATGTGATAAAACACCTTTATGGCTCATTCAGAAAGTAGGTGACATGGGATACAGGGAAACCTGACTGTCTGGATACAGAATTCTTGGCTCGTAGAAGATCGAGGGTAATGATGAATGGAAAGCATTTATCCTGGAGCTCAGTGACCAGTGGTTTTCTGCAGGGAGATGTTACAGGACCTCTGCTCTTTGTGGTTTTATAAATGACTTGGATGTGTGAGTGGAAAAGTGGGTTAGTAAGTTCGGCAATGACACGAAGGTTGGTGGAATGGCTGATAGTGTGGAGGGCTATTGTAGGTTGCAACTGGGCAATGACAGGATGCAGAGCTGGGCTGAGAAGTGGCAAATGGAGTTGAATCTGCAAAAATGTGAAGTCATTCATTTTGGAAGACTGAATATGAATGCATAATGCAGGGTTAAAGGTAGGATCCTTGGCAGTGTGGAGGTTCCAAGTCCATAGATCCCTCAAAGTTGCCACCCAAGCGGATAGGCTTGTTAAGCAGGAATATATTGTGCTGGATTTCATTAGCTGGGGGATTGAGTTTTAAAGCCGTGAAGTTATGATGCAGCTCTACAGAGCCCTGGTTAGATCCCACTTGTATTATTGTGTTTAGTTCAGGTTCCTTCATTACATAATGGATGTGGAAGCTTCAGAGACGGTAAAGAGGAGATTTACCAGGATGCT
>NW_025209645.1:0-7919 GCF_004010195.1 Chiloscyllium plagiosum
TTTTCAATGGATACTAAATTCTCCATGGTATGTGATATTGGAACGTGCATCATGGGTGAAGGGCAGAATAGATTTTGTCCCTGTGTCATTGAACTGTTTTGAAAAAAGCAAGGATGGCATGGTGGTTCAGTGGCTAGTATTGCTGCCTCATAGTGCCATGGATCCGGGTTTGGTTCCAGGTTTGGGTGACTCTCTGTGTGGAGTTTGCACATTCTCACTGTGTTTGTGTGGGTTCCTCTGGGTGCTCCATTTTCCTTCTACAATCCATAGATGTATAGGTCAGGTGAATTGGCCATGCTAAGTTACCTATAGTGTTATGTGCGTTCGTCAGGGGTAAATATAGGTGTGGTCTTGTTGGGCCAAATAACCTGTTTCCATACTGTAGGGAATCTGTCAAAAAAACTATTTCTAAACAAACTTATCTTTCCAAATGCATGTATATCTCATCCCTCAGAGACCTCTCAAGTAAATTACCTACCACAGATGTTAGGTTTCCAAGTCGATAGAGCCCAGATTTTTCTTTGCTTCCCTTCTTGAATAATGGCACAACATTTGCTAATCTCCAATATTCTGGAACCTAAACTGTAGCTATCGATGTTGCAAAAATATCAACTAGGGTCCCCGTATTTCTTCTGTAGCCTCTTGCAGTGTTCTTGAATGCATCTATTTAGGACCAAGAGATTTATCCACCTTCATACATTCTAATGCATCCAACGCGGCTTCTCCTGTGATATTGACTCAACCCAAGATAACACTACGACCTTTGTTCACCTCCCAAGACTTCATGTATTTCTCGACGGTAAAGGCGGAGGAGAAATATTCATTGAGAAGCTCACACATCTCCTATGGTTCTTGACATGAATATCCACTTTGGACCTTGTGGGGTCATATTCTCATTTAGTTATTCCTTTTACTTTTATATACTTAAATAACCTTTTTGGATTCACCATAATCTTCTCAGCCAAAGCTATCTCGTGCCCCCTTTTCGCCGTCCTGATTTCCATCTTCATTAAATTACTGTATCCCTTGTATACCTCCAGGATTCCCTCGATCCCAGCTGCCTGGACCTGAGCCACGCCTCCTCTTTGTTGGTCAAAGCCTCAATCTCTTCTGACACTCATGCTTCCCTCTTCCTGCCAACCTTGCCTTTTACCCTCACAGGAACATATAGACCATGAACTCTAGACGTTTCACCTTTAAAGGCCTCCCACTTGCAGGAGATCCCTTTGCCTGTTAACAAACTCTTCCAACCAACCCCTACAAGCTCCTGTCTAATTCCATCAAAATTCGCCTTGCCCCAATTTAGAACTTGAACATGTGGACCTGTTTTGTACTTTTTCAAAACTATTTTAAAATTAATACAACTATGGTCACTGGTCCCAGAGTGCTCCCCCATTGTTACCTCAGTCACCTGTCCTGCCCTAGTTCTGAGAGTAGGTCAGGTTTTGACCGTTCCCGAGTTGCACCCTTTACATACTGCTTGAGGAAACTTTTCTGAACACACTTAATAGATGCACACCGTCTCAGTCCTTAATTCTATGTCATTCCCAGTCTATGTTAGAAAAATTGAAATCTCCTTCTATGGCAATCCCATTGGCTCTCAAGTTTCCCCAATTGCTCTACATATTTTTGTTCCGCTAATTCCTCGTTTACTATTTGGGGGCCTATGGAACACAAATACTATCACCATTCCCTTCTTATTTCTAAGCTCCGCCAACAAATCCTCACTGGGTGTTCCTTCAGTTATTTTATCTCTGATCACTGCTGTGATACTCGCCTTAATCAAAAATGAAACTCCCCCTCCCCTCCTTCCACCATCTCTGTCCCGCATAAAGCATCTGTACCCTGGTACATTAAGTTGCCAATCCTGTCCCTCCCTTAGCCATGTTTCTCTCATGGCTCTAATATCCCAGTCCCATGTGCATATCACGCCCTGGGTTCATCGGTCTTATCTGTCACCCATCTTGCATTCAAACAAATGCAATTTAATCCAACAGGCATTCCTTGCTCCCTGTCGCGTTCCAACCTGACCTGTCTCTTCACTTTACTGTTTCTGAATACTTTATCTCCTTCCAGCGTCGCACTTGCCTCCCTGCTGTTGAGGATCCCACCCCTCCCAAACCCCAGCCAATCGAGTTGAAATCCGCCCTTGCAGCGCTAGCAAACCTGCCGGCCAGGATATTGGTCCACTTCCAGTTCAGGTACAACCTGCCCTTCCTGGACAGGTCACCTATGCCCCACAAAAGATCCCAGTGATCCAAAAATCTCTGCCCCCCGCACCAATTCTTTAGCCACACATTCATCCGCCATATCCTCCTGTTCTTACCCTCACTAACACGGAGCCCTGAAAGTAAACCAGCTATTACCTACTGTCGTGGTCCAGTCGTCTACCCTTTTTCCTTGTTCTATGTAATCACTCTGCAGGACCTCATCACTATTTCTACATGTGTCATTTCTACTAATGTGCACAAAGACGTCTAGCTGCTCCCCCATCTGTTCTGCTGCCGCTCTGAGACATCCTGGACCCTGGCACGTAAGAGGCTATACACCATCCTGGATTCCCATTTGCAGCCACAGAGTCTTTTGCCTGTTCCCCACACTATCCAGTCTGAATAATTACTTCTGAAGTTATTTTGCCACCACACCCTTCTGACAATGGGATTTCTTCCTAAAGCAGTTGAATTTGGTTGAATTGCTTTGCTTCAGGCAGCGGGGAGATTCTAATGAATCCTCATCAGGAATCCTCCATGACTGGGAAAGACGACTAGGCTTTTAATTTCACTCCAACACATTGCTGTGTTGAGCGACAGGGAAACAGAAAGGGAGCAATAGACTGTTCGTTCACCGACAGACTACGTTTTTCCATCTGTAAGTTAAATCAGTAACATTATCAGACCCCAAACTGGACCATGTAAGCATTCCCTGAACATTGTCCGAACTCTTTGACTCCATTCTCGATTCCAGCATTATTGCTGTTGTCATACACAGAATCAATTCATTAATATTAAATGACACTACTTGTTTTGAAGATGTGCTAGTATGTGCCTGCATAATGTAAAAAATAAGCGTTTCGTTTCTTCACAATATCTGTGCTAAGATGAGTATGTTTTATTTTTAAACAAATTCAGAAATTCCTGGAAAAGTTCGGCCTATATATGACAGCATATATGAAGAGAAATCAGAGTTCAATTTTTCGGTCCAATGACCTTTTCTTTGAACCTGTCGAATTCTTAAATTACTTCCCCAGTTTTATTCTCCCACACAAGAAGAAATATCCATCCATATTCACCAAATACACTCTTCTCAAGATCTTATATGGTCAAATTCCTGGAAAAGTTCGGACTATATATGACAGCATATATGAAGAGAAATCAGAGTTCAATTTTTCGGTCCAATGACCTTTTCTTTGAACCTGTCGAATTCTTAAATTACTTCCCCAGTTTTATTCTCCCACACAAGAAGAAATATCTATCCATATTCACCAAATACACTCTTCTCAAGATCTTATATGGTCAATAAAACATCTATCATTCTCAAGGCTGAACTGTTAATTCTTCATAACGGAATGCCTTCATCCCAAGAACGAGTAAAGACCAATATCTTTGAAACGTTTCTAAACCTTTTTCTTTCAGTTTAGGCAACTATAACTACACATATTGCATCAGATGTGATCTCACCAATGCCTTGCACTGATGCAAAAAACATGGCTTAGACAATATCCAACACCCCTTGTATGAAACAGAATCATTCCATTTCCCTTCCAAATCACTTGCAACATCTTCAGAGTAATTTGACGTGATTAATATACGAAAACACACAAATCCCTCTGTACCACTGAGTTCTGCATTCTCCCTGCATTTAGATAATTTTCTGCTGCTTTGTCTTTTCCACGAAACCAAAAGTTCCCATCACCTACTTGCACTGATTTTATTTGCTGAAGGTTTGCTCACAGCCGTCTTCTGACTGTATGCCATTGCAGATGCGCTGGTCTCCCCCTCGCTGTATCCCATTGCAGACGCGCTGCCGTTCCCCTGTCTGTATCCCATTGTAAACTCTCTGCCGCCCACTCTCTGTATCCCATTACAGATGCTCAGCCCTCCCCCTGTCTGTATCCCATTGCAAACGCTTTGCCCTCCCCTGTCTGTCTCCCATTGCAGACGCTCTGCCCTCCCCTGTCTGCATCCCATTACAGACGCTGTGCCCTCCAATGTCTGTGTTGCATTGCAGACGCTCTGCCCTTTCCCTGTCTGTATCCTAATGCAGATGCTCTGCCCTCCTCCTGTCTGTATCCCATTGCAAAGGCTTTGCCCTCCCCTGTCTGCATCCCATTGCAGACGCTCTGCCCTCTCCTGTCCGACTCCCATTGCAGACGCTGTGCCCTTCAATGTCTGTGTTACAGTGCAGACGCTCTGCCCTCCCCTGTCTGTCTCCCATTGCAGACGGTCTGCCGTCCCCCTGTCTGTATCCCATTGCAGATGCTCTGCCCTCCACTGTCTGTCTCCCATGCAGACGGTCTGCCCTCACCTGTCTGCATCCAATTGCAGACGCTCAGCCCTCCCCTGTCTGTCTCCCACTGCAGACGCCCTGTCCTCCCCTTGTCTGTATCCAATTGCAGACGCTCAGCCCTCCCTGTCTGTATCCCATTGGAGACGCTCTGCTCTCTCCCGGTATGCATCCCATTGCAGACTCCCTGCCCTCTCCCTCTCTGTATTTCATTGCAGGCGCTCTGCCCCCACTGTCTGTTTCCCATTTCAGATGCTCTGCCCTCCCCGTCTGTATTTATTTGCAGACGCTCTGCCCTCCACTGTCTTAATGACCTCACATAGATCCATGAAGGATTCTACGAGTTACAGCTTTCCAAACACAAAATGAGTTTCGATCTCTACTCTGTATTTCCTGACAGCTACCCAGGGTGCCCCTGCTCCTGCATAACAGCCTGGGATGGTTGTATGGCGTCCTCCTATGCTGTGTAATTTACTGAAATGACTTGAATACTTCATTCTATTCTTATCTAGCTTCATGGATGGGCATTATGGCCTTCTCTTGCTGCGTAGTCACGATGCTAACTAGCTGAAGGGAATCATTCTTTCCCTCTGTAACAGTCTCGATGGTGAATTGACATAACAACGTGTGAGGTAGGAGCAGCAGTTGACCATTCAGACCCTCCAGCCTGTTGCTTAACTTAGAAGCATCATGGCTGGTCTGACTGTAGCTGACCACCCCCTTTCCTGTCTGCTCCCAATAAACATTCCCTCCCCTGTCCATCAAAGGACAGTCAAGGTCAGCCTTGAATATCCTCAATGACCCAGACGTCACTGTCCCCGGGGGATGAGAATGCCATATTCATTTTAAACCGTGTTAACCTCACAGCAAGTCACCTCCTCTTTTCAGAAACAAGGGCACAACAATTAGGAACAAGCATATACCATTCAGCCCCTCAAACATATCCCACATGCCCATTGACTGTTCAGCCAAGTATTTATTAAACATAGCTTCCACTGCACCCTTGGAAAATAATCATGACACCTTTAGGCCACAGAGCATAGGAAATTGGAATTAGGCCATTTGGCCCATCAGGTCTACTTTGCAGTTTGATCCTGTCTGGTGTGTTTCTCAACACAATTTCCACGCCTTCTCACTGTAACTCTTGATCGTGTTTTTAATCAAACTTTTGTCTTAAAGACATGGTTGCATCGGTGTCTCTGTATGTGTGTGTAATTGCGTGTGTGTTTCTGTGTATATCTGTTTAATGGCCGGAGACAGGGTGGTGGTGGATCATTGTTTTTTGAACTGGAAGCCTGTGGGCAGCGATGATCCAGAGGCAAAATTGTTGGGTCCACCTTTGTTTGTCATTTATATAAATGATTTAGATGAGAGTTATAGAAGGCATATTTCGCAAATTTGTGGATGACATCGAGTTTGGGTGTACAGTGGACAGTGTTTGTATGATGAAGAACGACGGAAGATTACAAAGAGACCTTCATTAATTAAATCAATGATTCATGGAAATGTACAACAGAAAACAGACCCTTCAACTTGTTCATGCCATCCGATTATTCTAAATTAATCCACGCCCATTTGCCAGCATTTTGGCCCATATCCCACTAATCATAAAGCCACCCAATTGCCTTTTAAATGCTGTAATTCTTCCAGCCCCGACCAGTTCCTCTGGAAGCTTATTCCACAGAAGCACCACTCTCTGCAGGAAAAAATGTTGATCTTCATTGTCTTTCAAATATTTTTCTTCCCACCTAAAAACTATGCTTTCTAGTTTTAGACTCTCCTCCCTTAGAACAGAGAACATAGAAGAATACAACGCAGTACAGGCCCTTTGGCCCTCGATGTTGCGCCGATCCAAGCCCACGTAACCGACACGAGCCCACTATCCTCCATATGCCTATCCAATGCCCGCTTAAATGCCCATAATGAGGGAGAGTCCACCACTGCTACTGGCAGGGCATTCCATGAACTCACGACTCGCTGAGTAAAGAACCTACCCCTAACATCTGTCCTATACCTAACCCCCCTTAATTTAAAGCTATGCCCCCTCATAATAGCTGACTCCATACGTGGAAAAAGATCCTCACTGTCGACCCTATCTAAACCCCTAATCATCTTATACACCTCTATCAAGTAAACCCTAAACCTTCTTTTCTCCAATGAAAACAACCACAAGTGCCTCAGCCTTTCCTCATACAATCTTCCTACCATACCAGGCAACATCCTGGTAAACATCCTCTGCACCCGTTCCAGTGCCTCCACATCCTTCCTATAATATGGCGACCAAAACTGCACACAATACTCCAGATGCGGACGCACCAGAGTCTTATACAACTGCAACATGACCTCAGTACTCCAGAACTCAATTCCTCTACCAATAAAAGCCAGTACGCCATATGCCTTCCTCACCCCACTGTATTTAGCAACACTGTAGGAAGACAGAGAAGAAATTGTGGTTGTCCTGGTTGGCACTTTTGCATCATCGCTGGCCAACTGATAAGGTCAAGGAGGACTGGAGGTTAACGAATGCTGTGCCCTAATTCAAGAAGGGCTACAAAAAACCTCTGAGAACTATAGACCAATAAACCTAAAATCTAGTAGGTAGGTTACTTGACAAGGTTCTGAGAGATAAGATATCCATGCATTTGGAAAGACACTGTGTGTTTATGAATAAAATCAGAGCGGTACTGGAAATCACAGCAGTTTCGGAGCATGAAATCACTGTTTTGGGCAAAAGCCATTCATCAAAGTCAGCATGGCTTTGTGCCTGGAAGATAATGGCTCACAAATTTGTTTGTGTTCTTTCATGAAGTGACAAGCAATGGTATACGTAGTCTATATGGATTTCAGTAAAACCTTCAATCCGTTTCCACATGGTACGCTGCTCTGGAAGGTTAGATTGCATAGAATTAAGGGGGAGGTGGCAAACTGGATACAAAATTGGCTTGATTGTGGGAAGCAGAGAGTAATACTGGAAGGATGATTGTCAGACTGGAGGCCTGTGACTAGGAGAATGCCTCAAGGGTTGGTGCTGGGACCACTACATATTTCATATATCTATGATTTAGAAGCGAATGTTCAGGCATGATTTATAAGTTTGAAGATGACACTAAAATGGGCAGCATCATGGGGAGTGAGGAAGGTTATCAGAAATTTCAGAAATTACAGCACTACGTTGATCAGCTGGGGAAGTGGGCTGAAAAATGGCAAACGGATGTTAATACAGATCAGTGTAAGTTCTTGCATTTTTGAAAGTCAAATCAAGGTCAGAGTTTCATGGTGATTGTTTGGGTCATAGAGAATGCAGTGGAACAGAGATACCTTGGAATTCAGGTGCATCGTTCTCTGAAAGTCGATTCAGAGGTAGACAGGACAGTGAAGAAAGCTTTTGGCACACTGGCCTTCATCAGTCAGAGCAC
>NW_025209645.1:9304-10975 GCF_004010195.1 Chiloscyllium plagiosum
GAGGTCCCATCTTCCCCAGAAAGAACCCCAGTTATCCAAATACCGGAATCCCTCCCTCCTGCACCATCCCTGTAGCCACGCATTTAACTGTTCTCTCTCCCTATTCCTCGACTCTCTATCACGTGGCACGGGTAACAAACCAGAGACAACAACTCTGTTCGTTCTAACTTTGAGCTTCCAACCTAGCTCCCTGAAAGCCTGCCTAACATCCTCAGCCCTCCTCCTACCTATGTCATTTGTGCCAATGTGGACCACGGCTTCGGGCTGCTCCCCCTCCCTCTTAAGGACCCGGAAAACACGACCAGAGACATCACGTACCCTTGCATCAGGGAGGCAACATACCAAACGTGAGTCTCTCTCGTTCCCACAAAACCGCCTATCTGTGCCCCGAACTATCGAGTCCCCAATTACTATTGCTCTGCTCTTCTCCACCCTTCCCTTCTCAGTAACGGGGACAGGCTCCATGCCAGAGGCCTGAGCCCCGTTACTTACCCCTGGTAAGTCGACTCCCCCACAAGTATCCAAAACGGTATACTTGTTCTTGAGGGGAACGGCCGCAGGGGGTCCCTGCACTGGCTGCTTCCTCCTAGTCCCCCTCACTGTCACCCATCTATCTGCCATCTTTGGAGTTACTACTTCCCTAAAGCTCCGATCTATGACCCCCTCTGCCTCCCGAATGATCCTAAGTTCATCCAACTCCAGCTCCAGTTCCCTAACGCGGTCTTGGAGGAGCTGGAGTTGGGTGCACTTCCTGCAAGTGTAATCAGCAGGGACGTCCATGGCATCCTTCACCTCAAACCTTGGGGCGAAGGAACTTTGACCACTCACCCTATCCATGCCCTTCATAATTTTATAAACTGCTAGAAAGTGTAAATGTGACTCCAATCAAGACCCATTAATATGGGTCTAAATTCTCAAATTCAGCAGTCGTACCTCTTCCTTCTCTTTCGAGGCACGAATCCAAAAAAGTTTAATCAACTTGTTCAGATATATTATGAAACAGCTCTTTGGAATTTGAAACTAGAATTTATGGCACAGTGATAGGGTCACTACTATCATTCAGCATTAGCCCCTAAAGCTGATACATGATGCTCCTGTGTGTTTGTTCTTCAGCTTGTTGTAACATGCTGTGATACACCTCCACAGGACATGAATACAGACCACCTTCTCCAGAGATAGGGGCACTACCACACTTTCATGGACAGGAATCGAATTCAAAGTTCCGACTCAGAAACGTGGGCACCACCCACTACACAAGGCCTAAACCATGGCCAGGTTTTGGATCTTTTTTAAATGGATTTATTAAATTCTGGTTCAGAACACCAAATTATACAGGGGACATTTCTCATTGAAATAGAGTACAAGTTATGAGCCTCAACTATAGGATGTTGAGTGCATTCGCTGTGCCATTGAGATAAACTATGAACATATTTAATTGCTTGGCTAAGATTTCCGGTTTAAATGACTGTTATCAGTAATCTACCATATCAGGGAAAGAAATCCTGCAAACACACTCTGCACTATGAAGGCTCTCACGTAGATATCAATACTGAACACCAGAGACGAGGAAAGAGCACAATTCTGGGCCCAAAACACCGGTCACTCTTTCAAATCTCTAACATGTGGCTTTCCTCTTCCGAAAATTATGAAGTCATGCAAGAGAACTGTTCA
>NW_025209645.1:11044-17057 GCF_004010195.1 Chiloscyllium plagiosum
GAGGTATTGCATTTTGATAAAACAAACAAGGGGAGGGTTTGTACCATTAATGCTGGGCTTTGGTAGTTATGTAGAAAAGAGGGACGCGGGGCTCAGGTATAATTCTTTGAAGGTTTTGCTGCAGGGTGTTTTAGGTTACTTAATTGTTCAGAACTTTGAGATTATAAGTTAAGAAGTCATGCTGAGGTTGTGCAGGACATTGATGAATCATTTTCTGTTGTACTGTGTGCAATTCTAGTCGTTATGTTATACGAGGGATATTATGATGCTGGAGAGGGTTGGGAAGAGATTTACCAGGTTGTTACCATGAACACTTCATCTTCTGCCTCTGGAGCCTACAAACACAAGGCATTAACATTGAATTGACCAGTTTCCAAACCACCCTCACCCACCTAGATCACAAATCCAACTCCAACTCAGATCCGCTCTCTCGGCCTTCATTCTCATATCACCTATCTTTCCCCAGCCTCACCTCGCCACTCATTTTCCCTCAGCCCTCTTCCCCCTCCCCAGTCATGAAGAAGGGTCATGACTGAAAAGTTGACTCTCTTGCTCCTCGGTTGTTGGCTGACCAGCCGTGCCTTTTCCATCAGCACACCTTATCTAAACTGAATTCTCCAGCATCTGCAGCCCCACTGTCTCTTAGGTACAATTCTCTGTTAACATAATGCCGTTGTCTGTTGTAAACGCACATAGGCTACGGCGCATTTTCTTCAAGACCATGGATGATAGATGTTCTCTCAATGTTTTATTGATTTTGTAATGCCTGAGCAGCAGGTACAGGACGTATGCTTCCATTTGTAAACAGGGAAGCATATTCATGTTCCGGTAAATCTCCAGTATTACTCCCATATCCAAGGCAGATTGAATTGAATTGACCTCCAAGCCCCAACATTCGTTCCCTCAGTCACCTTCACATATCCCTCTCAGAATGTGTAAATATTAATCGTTATTTTGAATTTTAATAAAATAGTATTGAATTGAAACGGGTTAACTGGAACTATTAGCTCAGCGAATGTTATTGATGTCAGTCTCCGTGGATCCTTAATGTGTCATGGGAGGATTTGCCTCTTCTATTAATTAAGGATTCGGTTCAATGAATTGTCCCATAGTATGAGAGGAGCTCACCGACAGCACTAACAGGAATCAGCTCCTCCAGAGAGAGGGGGAGGATAGATCATAATCTGAGAACATTAGACTGGAATGTTCCAATAATGGATCAGAATCCGAGAACATTAGACTGGAATGAATAGATCAGAATCTGAGGAAATTAGAGTGGAATGTTCCAACAATGGACAGGAGTTTATCCTACGGTCTTTACTGGATTTCCCAAACTGGAATATCATTAACTTGGTGGATCTATAATTTTCGGCTGGTTATTCAAGGTGGTTACTATCCCATCCTCGCTATAGTTGGTGTTCCTGGTAAGAGCGAATGTTATTGATGTCAGTCTCCGTGGATCCTAAATGTGTCATGGGAGGATTTGCCTCTTCTATTAATTAAGGATTCGGTTCAATGAATTGTCCCATAGTATGAGCAGGAGCTCACCGACAGCACTAACAGGAATCAGCTCCTCCAGAGAGAGGGGGAGGATAGATTATAATCTGAGAACATTAGACTGGAATGTTCCAACAATGGATCAGAATCCGAGAACATTAGACTGGAATGTTCCAACAATAGATGAGAATCTGAGGAAATTAGAGTGGAATGTTCCAACAATGGACAGGAGTTTATCCTACGGACTTTACTGGATTTCCCAGCCTGGAATATCATTAACTTGGTGGATCTATAATTTTCTGCTGGTTATTCAAGGTGGTTACTATCCCATCCTCGCTATAGTTGGTGTTCCTGGTAAGTTATTCTATCTGTTCATTAAGCCAGGTTAAACTGAATTGCTGCCGATATTATTTAAAATTCAGAAAGGTGGACGTCAACATTTTCAATTCCAATGAAATATTTCATTCCTCACAAATTGTATCGAGCAAATTACTCATGGAAAATTGCTCACTGATATGCGAGGAGAACCAGACTGTTCTCAAAATCCATAATCCTTCTCGCCCTACATAGATGTACATTTCCATACCCTCCCCACTCACGAAACCTGTCCAATACCACCATCATAATATCCCCGTCTCCTCCTCCGCTTCAGTGCATCTTCTGAATAAACCATCAATTGTGCCTTTGTTAAATCTGAACACACGTTATCAAGTCCCTTCTGACCACATGTTAATGACAGTATAATTGCGCTTGAGTATGTTGAACTTGTTCACTGCACAGAATCCGTCAAAGAGGCAGGCACTGCATGCTGCTTAAGTCATTGCACATAATCTAGAGGCACAGAATAATAATCTGTTGATATCTCATGAAGGAAATTAATGTAATTGAAATGAAACTATCAATATTTGTGAGAAAAAGCCCATCTGCGTGCATCATGTCCTTCAAAGAAATCAATGGGTTATCCTTCCCCAGTCAGGTGTGTGCAAACTCACAGCAATGTGTTTTACTCTTTACTGTCCTGTGGAACAGCTGAACCACTCACTCAGTTCAATATCCACATAACATGCTGACCTTGTCAGGGCTGCACACACCCCGTGAGAGAAGAACAAAGGTAAAGTTAGCTCCATTCCTGTTCCTTTTCGCCTTTTTCCTACACTTCATTTCCATTCAGGTAGGTGACCATTCCCTATTTCAAGTAAAATCTTTCTCACTGAGTCTATCCCCAAGAGTGATGTTCATCTCCACGGGCGCCTCTCATGCTGGCTTTGCTGATGCTGACATACAAATGTAAGAACTTTTAAATTCCACATCAGTGGCAGTGCACAGAGACGAATGGGTTTTACGTCATAATAAAGAAATGGAGACCGGAAAGTGAGGGAAAGGAATTATTATGATCATCGCTGATATTGTTGTTGAGGCAGTATTTAGGATACTATGGATAGATTTTCTCTCCTTTAAAAGGAATGATCTCATTGAAACAGAGACAGTATAAAGAGATTTCACCATAGTAATCACTGGGCTGATGGTAAAAGAGGAGTAAGTGAAGGTTAATCTGTAGCACTGTCAGAAAATAAGAGGTCATTGCATTGAAACTTGATGGTGATGGACAATCACTCGTTATGTTCTACACAGACACTGAGAAGCTGATACATTCCATGGCTTGTATTTTTTTTTAACTTTAGTCGGGATGCATGATTTTGGATATTTAAGTGCCTCTGAGGATAAAATTTTCAATCATATCCTGCCTTGATATCCAGCTCAATCCCTCAAACCTGAGCAGATCAGTTAACCCGATCTGTTAATGTTAATAGGATGGTATCTGTCTGGACAGTGTTTTCCTCGCATCGAGGGTAGTGAATGTCAGCAATTCTCAGATCCAGTAAGTTATGGGAGCTGGATCACTGCAAGTATTTAACGAGGCGATAGATGGATGTTTGACCTGTCAGAGAGCTGAGGGGGTGTGAAGAATTGGCCATTAAAATGGAATGAATGCTAACAGTCGGCCAGACATGATCGCATACATTGGCGTGGGCATCCGAATTACCTACTCCTGTTTCTTACGTTCTCGTATTGTCTTTGGAATGTGAATGGTTGCAATTTTCATGGGAGTGCTGTTATTGAATGTTGAGGACAGTGAGATACATGCATCCTGTGAGCCATCTCCGGGAATGATATGGGCCAGATATTCACAGTGAATCTGGGTCTACAACATGACCAACAAATGAAACCCCAGTTGCAGTGAGAAGACACTCTTTAAAGAGATGGGAGGCCTCTTTCGTAACCAGCCTGGATCTGTCATCACATTTTCCAACCCACAACAAACCACGCAGTGTTAATGACTGAATGGTATCCTGTGTTACTGCGGACCAGGTATATGGAGCAAGTGGTCTCTATCTGCTCTTGTTCAGGTGGTTGGAAGGACTGAATGGAACATAGGAACAGGGACCCGAGGAGCAGGAGTGGGTCATTAGACACGTTGTCATTGCTCGGCCAGACAGTAAGATCATGGCTGATCTGAGTGTGGTCTCCGCAGCACTTTTCTGTCTGTCCACAATTTCCCTCCATTCACATGTCTATCAGATGTTGAATAAACTCAAATTTGAATAAATACTAGGAAACTGCGCAAAGTCAAAGTGCACAGGCAGCACTATTCTGGAAGGCACCAGGGATTTATCTATCAGTCTTGTTCCTCTCCAATTAATTCTGCTGCAGTTTATCATTTTTGATTTGTTCATGGAATGTGGCTGTTGTTAATAGGCCAACATTTATGGACCATGTGTAATTACGCTGGAAGTGGTGGTGCTGAGCTGCCATCTTGGGATGAAACTTCGGGGGAAGAGAATTCCCATTTGAACAGCCCCGTGAGAATTTCTCATTCCTGCTCCGATCACTGTTGGAGGGTCACTGTTTCCTTTCCAGCCCCACTTATCCACGGGTTACAACAGGTTTGAAGTGTAATCTAGGTCATTTTCCCGAAAAATCTGAGACGCAGAGTCACACACGTTCAGACGCACACACAAATGCACATGTCTTAAAATGATAAAGAATAAGGAAAGGTTTCCAGAGTTGCATAGTAGTTGAACTCATATCAAATGGAAAAGTGATAATGTGTCCCAACTGCTATGCTGTCTCCGATATTATTCTACTCAAACCAACTGCAGATATGAGACTTCTTCCTGGAACACTTGGATTTGGCAGAATTTCCTTTTCTTCGAGCAGTGGAGCGATTTCCATTAATCCTCAACAGGAATCCTCCATATTTGGTAAAGATGACTCAGGGATTTTTTACTCTCGCACTTTGCTGTCAGTAGGGTCAAAGTGATAGAGAGGAGGCAATCGGCTGCGGCTTACGACCATAATATCATCGGACATAGGAACAGAAATTAGGTCATTCAGCTCATCGAGTCTGATCCATCATTCAATTATGCCTGACAAGTTTCTCAACCACATTCTCCTGCTTTCTCCCTGTAACCTATCTATCTCTGTCTTAAATATACTCAATGACCTATCCTCCACTGCCCTCTGTGAAAATGTATTCCATAGATTCTCCATTCTCTGTCTGAAGACGTTTCTCCTTATCTCCATTCTAAAAGGTTTTCCCTTTACTTTAAGGCTGTGTCCTTGGGTCTTAGAGTCTCTTACCAATGGAAGTCTTCTCAACATCCACACTGTCCAGGCCATTCAGTATTCTGTACGCTTCAATTAGATCCCCCTCATCCTTCTGAACTCCATCAAGAACAGACACAGAGTTCTCAAACGTTCTCATATGTTAAGCTTTTCATTCCTGGGACTATTCTCGTGAACCTCCTCTGAACCCATTCCAAGGCCAGCACATTCTTCCTGAGATATGGGGCTCAGGACAGCGCACAATACTCCAAATGTGGTCTGACAAGAGCCTTTTTGAGCTTCAGGAGTACGTCCCTGCTTTAACATTCAAATCCTTTCAAAATAAATGCGGTCATTGCATTTCCCTTGTTAACTAATGACTAAACCTGCAAGTTTACGTTGAGATAACCCTGGAGTAGAACTCCCAAGTCTCTTTGCACTCCAGAAATCTGAATTTACTACCCATTTAGAAAGTAGTCCATGTTTGTATTCTTTCTACCAAAGTGCATGTTCCCACAATTTCCCACCTTGTACTGCATTTACCACTTCTTTGCCCAATATCCTAATCTGTCCAAATCCTTCTTGAGCCGACCTGTCCCTACACCTATAATTGTATCATCTTCAAATGTAGCCATAATGCCTTCAGTTCCTTCATCTGGATTGTTAATGTATCAAGTGAAAACTTGTGATCCCAACACTGAGCCTTAGGGAGCACCACTTGACACCTACTGTCAACCTGAGAAGGACCCTTTCATCGACACTCTGCTTCCTGCCAGACAGTCAAACTTCAATCCATGTTAGCACCTTGCCGCGAACACAATGGGCCCTTGCCTTACACAGTAGCCTCCTGTCAACACATTGTCAAAGACTTTCTGGATGTCCAGGTGGATGATATTCATTGGCTTTCCTT
>NW_025209646.1:0-17060 GCF_004010195.1 Chiloscyllium plagiosum
CTGAAATTCTGCACTTTGGCTGATATAGGAAATTGTGCCATTTGCTCATTAACGAGATTATTGGTGTTTCCAGCTTCCTTAATTTACCTGCCCACACTGACCATATTCTCATTTATTGTACATTCTTCTCTATTGTCGAGGTTCCCAAATGCCTTGTCTTGCACTTCTCTGGGTTGTTTGCTCCATTCACCTGGACCCCATAGTTTCTGTTTTTACCTGCCATGGAATCTCTCGCCAAATCCAAATAAGTCACATGCAGTTACACGTTACTGCCTCAGACCGATACAGTCAGATTAATTACACACGAACTTCCTTGAACAAATCCAGACCGACTGTCCTGGAGTCCCTGGGACTTCCTCAGTGACTGTTTATCCACTATCGCAGATTCCAGCCTCGAAATTTTCAGTCAGTCCCTTGCTTCACATTAAACAAAGCTGTGCTGTTAGCTGTTATCCAATCCTGTATTGTTCTATGTTTTATAAATCCTGCCCTACAGTATATACCTATCCCTTTCCAACGGTAAAATAAATATAAGCGAATTGTGGTCACTATCACCAAAGTACTCACCTACCTCCAAATCTAACACATGGCCTGGCTCATTACTCAGTACCAAATCCAAAGTGGCCTCGCTCCTTGTATTACATTCCACATACTGTGTCAGGAAACTCTCCTGCACGCATTGGACAAAAAAAAAAAACTGACCAATTTAAAGTACTTGAACTATCGTATTTCCAGTCTATATTTGGAAAGTAAAAGTCCCCCATAACAACTATCGTGTTACTATCGCGCCTACCCATAATGTTTTTTTGCTATCCTTCCCTTCATATCTCTGGAATTATTCGGAGGCTGTGAGAAAACTACCAATAGTGCGTCCTCTCCTTTCCTGTTTCCATTCTCAGCCTATATTACCTCAGTAGATGTGTTATCAAATGTCATTTCTGCCATTCTAATACAGTCATTGAGTACAAGGCCATACCTCCCACTTTTTACCACCTTCCCTGTTCTTTCTGAAACATCTATATCCCGGAAGCTGTAACAACCATTGTTGGCCAAGGTCTATCCATGTCACGGAAATGGCAACAACATCGAACTCTAAGATACTAACCATGCTGCAAGTTCACTCACGTTATTTTAAATGCTCATAGCATTGAAAATGACACACTTCAAACCACCTTTCAGCTTTTATTGCACTCTTGCGAACTTAAATCCATATTTATGACCGCACTATTCTCACCCTCCTCGACACTGGTGTTGAATTTAGGTTCACAATCCCCTGTTTACCTCGTTTAAACCTGAGGAAGAGCATTTGCACATTTTCAACGAGGGCATTTTTACCTTTCCGGTTAAGGTATTGGCCGTAATGTTTGTTTTGGTCCTGCCTATGCCAGAATGAGTCCAATTGTGCTGGTATCTGAATCCCTTCCTCCTTCGCCATCCCTGCAGACAGTCGTTCACTCCTCTCTCTCTATTCCTCCCCTCGTTGGCACGGGGCACGGGTAACAAGCCAGACATAATAATTCTTTTGTTCTGGCTCTGAGCTTCCACCCTACCTCCCTGAATGTCGGTATTAAATCCCCATCACATTTCCTACCTATTGTGTTGGTGGCTATGTAATCATGCCTTGGGGCTAGTCCCCTTCCCAAATAAGGATCCTCAAAACACGATCTGAAGCATCACAAACCGACGACCTGCGTGGCAACATACCAACCCTGTGTCTCTCTCGTTCCTACAGAACATGTTATGTGCCCCCCTAACTATGAAGCCCGTAATGACTAATGTTCTGCTCCACAATCCCTTCCATTCTGAGCAACAGGGACAGAATCTGTGCCAGAGACCAGCACCACATGGCTTACCCCTGGTTAGTCGTCATCCTCAAAAGTATCTAAAATGGTGCACTTGTTGTTCTGGGAAATGGCCTGAATGATGCAGCATCGTTTGTGAATGTTGGGGTGACTGCTTCTGTAGTTCAATATTTGATCCATACGGGATGTTTCCTTGTAAGGAACAAATAGCTCTGCCAAACATCCAACCAAAACTTTGGGTTGGGAATCAATCATCCCAATATTTACAAACGAAGCTGCACTAGAACGTTATTCCAACCAGCAACCACATACTGCAGCACAGAGGAACTACGCAGAGTAGACGAAAATCACCTATACCATGTGTTCAAAAAGGACGCTAACTCAATGAACACAATTCGCATATTTCTCAGCAACAAACACAAACAAGCAGACAAAACACGTCCCAAAACCATATCCACTCCCCCGTGCATCAAATACATCTCAGAAATGACTGCAAGAGTACTCAGACACCTTGACATCATGGTAGCCCACAAACATGCCAAAGAAACTAAAAGTGCAGCTAATGAGCTTGAAAGACCATGTGCAGACAACAAGCAAAACTAATGTCATTTGCAAAAGGACGTGCAAGGACTGTACCAAACACTACGTTGTACAAACGGACAGAAAACTTGTCACCAGGATGCATAAACATCAACTAGCCACAAAACGACATGACCCTCTCTTAATGATATCTATACATACAGATAACGAAGGACACCACATCGACTGGGAAAGCACATCTAACTTCGGACAAGCCAAATAGAGACACTCAAAAGAATTCCGAGAAGCATGGCATTCCAACCAGAACTGTATTAACAAACACATTGACTTGGTCCCGATTTACAAACTCCTGAGAAAAAGAACAGGAAATGACATCACCGCAGGAAATGATATTACGACGGTAAATGACCTGACCAACCCAAATAAACACAAACGTATAAATAGAAAGCAGGAATCATCAGCAATGCTTCGTCCGGTGGCTCACTTAAAATGTTACGTAGTATGCTGACGAAACATCTGAAAATGAACCGTCCAGCTCAGCAAATAAACCTACGTCCAGAACCTCACACTGAGGTACAAATCTTCTCAAATCACGCTAACAACTATGGGCGCGATATGCTAAAACTGGCCCGAAAGCGGGAAAAGAGCGCTTCCAGCGAATATCTGTACTTCCTGCACGAATACCTAAGAAAACACGTGCTTCCTAAATGCCTTAAATGCAAACCTCCCCTTAACACCCTACCAGCTAAAGGAATAACAGGAAAAAAAAAACGGCCGGAGAATGCTTAGCGAAATTCTTCATGATGCCCACAACAGACTCCATAAATACAAATGGGAAATATTGCACCCAAATCACTATTCACTCATGCAACAGACCATGAATGGGCAGAAACAGTACAACAAGCTATAGATATTAGACAGCGACAGACAGAGAAAGTTAAAAAAAAACTAGACCTGTGAAAAAACCGAGCAAACTTACATAAAGTAACAACATTGACAACACAGAAGCATTAAAAAAAACCGTTACCTGTCCGACCCTTAACGGACACTGAAAAAGCCGTCTGAGGAAGAGGTTTAAATTTCATATTCCCGAAGGCGGACAAGAAAGGTTTATTCACAGCATTAGAAACAATACTGAAAGACAATTAACTCACAGCAAAACATCCAGCTAACTACCAGATCGTTAGACGCACCAGCGTAAACCAAAGTAAGGAAGGAAACACACTGAATACACATGAAAGAAAAGCACTAGAAAGACGAAAAAACGAAGAAAAAAAGCATTGTTATCCAACCTGCAGACTAAGGACGCTTGAGAGTCGTTTTTAAACCAAAGAGACTACATTGAAGAATTAAAAACACTACTTTCAGATATCAAATTGACTAACAAGTGGCTATGGACCCGACCCCACAACTAGTGAACCGAATCATAGCCCTTAACAAAAAACTTCAAGAAAGCTGTAGAAATAAATAAGATCGATTTCCAAAAAAAAACAAACGGATCCAACACACCACGCTTCAACGGATTACCCAAAATTCACAAACCAGCAGCACCCCCTTAGACCCATTGTCTCGCTACCTGGAAGAGATTGGCCAAGGAGCCACATCAGAGTCTAAAACACTTAGTAGAAATCTCACGCCACTCCATCCACTCCACCCAAGAATTTCTGAAGACCATCAAAACGTGAAGAGAAAAGAGGATGTAACAGCCCTGTTCACACCAATCAAAACAAACCTGGCCAAGGAAATACTGACGACACTATGAGAAGATCGAAAGACACATACACCAAACAACACCAACTTCATCAGCAAGGACAGTATCGTCAAGATTGTGGACCTATGCCTTACCACTCACTTCACCTTCAACAACAAAACCTACAGATAAATCAATGGAACAACAATGTAATCGCCGATATCAGGGTTGTTAGCAAAGGCAGTAATGCTGAGACTCGAACATAAAGCTCTGCCAACCATGCAACACAAGCTTTGGGTCCGATACATGGATGAAACCTTTGATATTACTAAACAAACCAAGTTAGAGGAAACATTCAAGACCAGTAATAATACCCTTACTGACATAAAGCTCATGAGAGAGGAGGGAAGCAAGAACAAACTGTCATTACTAGATGTCACAGTAGAGTGAACAGCCAATGGTGACATCACACCAGCGTATGCAGTAAAACAACACATATTGACAAAATATTGAACTATTGAACCATTCATCCCAACATCCACAAACGAAGCTGCGTCAGAACATTATTCCAACGACCAAACACACACTTCAACACAGAGAAGCAATGCAGAACAAAGGAAAAACAAAGAGAATATATTCAATGAGAATGGCTACACATTGACCACAGTTCACAGATTTCTCGGCGACAAACTCAAAAAAGCAGACAAAACACGTCCAGAAACCCTAGTCACTCTCCCCTCCATCAAAAACATCTCGGATATGATTACCAAACGACTCAGACCCCTTGGTATCATGATAGTACACAAACCCACCAACACACGTAGACAGCAGGTAATGAGCTTGAAAGTCTGTGTACAGATAACAAGCAAAACTAATGTTACTTACAAAATGCTGTGCAAGGACTGTAACAAATTCTATATTGAACAAACAGGCAGACGACTAGCCACCAGAATATATGAACATCAACTAGCCACAAACCGACATGACTCGTTCTCACTAATATCCATACATACAGATAAGGAAGGACACCACTTCCACTCGGGAAAAAAAAAGCATCCATCTTAGGGCAAGCTCAACAAAGTCACGCTAAATAATTCCTAGAAGCATGGCATTTCAAACGGAAATCTATCAACAAACACATTAATTTGGATCTTACTTACCACCGCCGAGAAAACGAACAGGAAATGACATCACCTCAGGCCCAAAGAAACCTAAACATATAAATAGAAAGCAGGAATCAAATCAATGGTTCGTCCGGAGGTTTACTGAATAGTTTACCTTGTATAGTGATGAAACGTCTGAAAATGAACCTTCCAATTCAGCGAGCAAACCGACATTCAGAACCTCAGTCTGAGCTGCAAATCTTCTCAAAGCTCGCGAACACATATGGACACAATACACTAAAAATGGCCCGAAAATGGGAAATGAATTCCATCCGACAGAGTGCCACCCACGAACAGCCGTAATTCCTGCACGAATGCCTAAGAAAACTGGTACTACCGAAATGTCTTCATTACAAACTTCCCATTAACAGCCAACTAGCGAAAAGACAAGCAGTGCAAAACGGTCGCAGAATGCTGAGCGAATTTTTTAATGATGCCCACAACAGCCTCCGTAAATACAACTGGGATTTTTTGCACCAAAAATCTTTGCGCACTTATGCAACAGACCATGAATGGACAGACACAGCGCAACAAGCCATATGCATTAGGCAGCAACAAACACAGCGAAAATTAAAAAAAGAACTTCCAAAAAATCCTAGGCAAACTTATACAGAGTAACAAAACTGAAAACACAGAATCATTGATAAAAAAAAAGTATCGGTCCAACCGTTAACAGTCACTGAAAAAGCCATCTTAGGAAGAGGATTAAATTACAGCTTCCAGGATGCGAGCAAGAAAGGTTTCTTCATATCATTAGAAACAACACTGAAAGACAACCATCTCATTGAAGAAACTTAGCAAACTATCAGACAGTTAGTCGCACTAACGGTAAGCAGAAAAAAACGGAAGGAAACAGAGTCAGTACACCAGAAGGGAAAGCACTAGAAACACCAAAAGAAAGATAAAAGCATGCAGTCATCCTAACTGCAGAAAAAAAGACGCTTGACAGTCATTTTAAACCAGAGACTACATTGAAAAGTTAACGCAATACTTGCAGATGCCAACACTTACCGACAAGTGGTGATAGACCCGACCCTTCAACTTGAGAACCCTTATCTATCGACAAACAGATTGACTTCGACCCGATTTACCACTCACTTAGAAAAAGAACAGGAAATGACATCATCATGGAAAATGACATCACCACAGGAAATGATATCAATAACGCAAATTAACCCAAGAATCATCAACAATGCTTCATCTGGAGGCTGGCTGAAGATGATACCGTGTATGTTGACGAAACGTCTGAAAACGAACCTCCAGCGCAGCGAGCAAACCTACATCCAGAACCTCATAATAAGCTTCAAATCTTCTCAAAACTCGCCAAAGGAGAAGTTGTTTATTGACACAGAGGAAACAAGAGGAAGAGAGACAGAAAGGCATTAATTGTAATCTCCATTGTGAGTCATATTTTAAAACTTTCGCAGGAGAATCACTTCTCTTAATCAAATCCGGAAGGGAGTTCCTGTTTGTAAGCTTATGGCGTAATGATAGCACGTCTGAAATCAGTTCAGGAGATTTCATATTTAATTTTTGTCAGGTACACGGTTCTTAACGAAAGCTCATCTTCATTGCTTTTAGATCATAACAAAGTTTATTCTCTGTGGATGTTTATTGATGAAAATCTTCTTTCTGGCTCCTTTCGATCATGTGAAAGTTTGCTGTCAGTTGTATTTGTGAGCAATGTTTCACGGATGCGGTGTGCTTATTGTTTGGAGAAATGTTCAGATCCCCCAGTTTGAGAAGTGAAACACAACCTGATTATCCTGAGGTATAAACAGACAGCCACCGACCACTGTGCAGCTGCTTCGTCGAGTTGGTGACACCTCGGTGTTAACAACATTGTGCTGATATTTTACACCTTAATCTATAGACACCCAGTTTTATTCTTCAATCTATCAGCACAGTCCAGTGGAGGAACACTTTGGGGCCAGTGACAATAATTCTATTAGTTTTAAAATAGTAATGGGGAAGGCCGGATCAAAAAGTTAAAGTTCTAAATTAGAGAAAGGCCAATTTTGAAGGCATTCGGCAAGAAATTTCAAAAGTTGATTTGCGAGGGAATTTTACAGGTAAAGGGATGGCTGGAAAATGGAAAGCATTTACACTGGAAAGCCCACTGGCAGGAACAGGTGGGGGAGAGAAGCGTCAATGTGCTCTTCCGCTCCCTGAGAACCAGAGGCTTGTGCAGGTGTTGGGGTACTGGTGGGAGTGAGAGGGTGGGAAAATGTGGAAGGGTGAGCAAAAAGGAGATTGTGGCAAACACTAGATCTAAAATTCCGTTCAGTAAATCGTCCAAATTACTCCTTCTGAGACAGAGAGAGACAGATGCAGAGCCTCTGCGAAAGAGAGAATTTCTTCCAGTAATGGAGAACTGTGTCTGTGTCCTTCTCGATACTGCAGGGTGGTTGCTGCTGTGCTGCTGTCGGAGTCAGCATAGAGTGTTAATGCAGGGATTTCTGTTACACAGACATACAACAGCTGATCTGTATAAACTTCCTCACTTTGTTACGAGCTTAGAGAATACATTTATCACTCAAATCATCCCAGAATGTCAGGGAACAGTTCAAAGTGTATCAGGCCATAATCTTGACGCCTTTTCGGCGGAAAAGGGACAACATTTGAGAGATTGAGTAATTCACTGATAACAGCAAACAGCTGAGGCAGTTTGTCTTGCTTCTTTAAACACATGAGTAAATTTTATAGAGCAGCAGATAGTTCACCCGGTGTCAGCGAAATGATGAACAGCAGAGTATGGACTGACCACTGGGATTTTGTGCCACTGTAACACTCTGCTCACGTGATCTGAACACATATAAAGAATTTCTCAGTGACAAGATTTGCTGTGTGTAATTCTGTGAAGAATTGAATCCGATGGAATGGGAACTCCCATGGCAGCTGACATGTCGCATCGTCTGAGAGGGCATTGTTTTCCATACTCGAGGAGAGTGCACAGTGCTAGTTCCAGAAGGTAGCATTCGGACCATGTCTATTCGGGATAGATATAAATGACCTTTTGTCAATAGCATTCAAATTCAAACTCCTAAGTGAGTCAAAAAAGCATAAATGAGCGAAACAACACCGAAACCCCGGAAATTGGTACTTGCCAAAAACATCCATTCTGCTCATCATCGTTTGCTGTCATCTTACTGAAACGGAGGCGAGAACAACCAGTAGTCTATGTTAATAAAAGCTAGTTAAGACTTGGTCTCAATATTGGCACTTCACACGCCTCTACATGTCTCTTGCAATACTGCTGCAGTGTGGTACGGTGGATCAGTAGTGAGTACTGCTGCCTATCAGTGCCAAAGACCCCGGTTTGATTCTCGCTTAGATAGACTGTTGTTAAGGGCAGTATTCAGGGACAAATGCAGAATAATTGGGTAGAAGAGTGGCTCTTGGAGCATTGACCTTCGGATGGTATTTGTGGATTTTTTGCAGAAAATTACTTCTTTCTGCACTGTCGGCATTCCATGATCCCTTATTGTATTACTTTAGCACACGTTAAAAGAGAGACGAAAAGTGATGAAAAACAGTCACTTCCCCGTGAGGGATTAGCACCAAACGATTCAGTAGTGACTAAAAGCGCCCCAACCTTACTTAAACTGGAAATGAAATTGTACAGCATGACAGCGAATTTTCATGTGTTGAATTGGACCCAGCATCCTTTCTCGAGGGAATTTGCCGAGATATGGAGACATGATAAAACATAGGGAGGGCATGTACTAGAGTATAAAGACGTTAGGAAGGTAAGGGCCGTGTTTACTTGAATACGAAAACATTGTAAAGCAATCCAATGGAGTTTACTGGGAGATAAAGCGTTTAGAAAATACAAGGCGTGTTTAATGGAATTGTGGAAAAAACGAATAGATCCCGTGGATTGAAAACAGGAAAGACTGAGTTGTGTCCTCATGGAGGTTTACCAGATGGTGCATATTTGGTGAGAGTGAATAGGAGGGAAATTCCCTCAATTAAATTCCCTCGATAACTAGTGTTTAGAGCTTCAGGACCAGCAGTCAATGATAAAGGAAAGTTTGGAGCACGGATTTTGTTTTCATTCTGACAGTTATTGAATTCGGGAATGTTTATTTTTCAGAGAAAAAATCGTTCCAGTCGCTGATTTCAGAATATTTGAAAAACCGTGTGCAGACACACAAGGAGTGTATTTAATACGGACAGGTAGTCTGGGCTGCCGGGATGGGTAGGCATAAGGGGTGTTCTCTTGAATTGCATAGCATTAATTGGAAAGAAGTTGCAGAACACTTATAACTGAAAATGACGATGTATAAAAAGAGTTGGTAGTTTTGAAAGGTGTAGTAGCTTGTTCCACGTGAATTATTAGAAATTGGAAAAAAAATCAGAGATGTTTGATTTAGCTCTGTGTTGAAGGGAAACCTGTTAGTTCAGTCTGATGCCTTTCTTGATTATGATACAAAGTCACACCAACAATGTGGGATTAATTCTCACACCGTCTGAGGTTTCCATAAACATCCCAATTTCCCCACTCACCTTATCCAAAAGACTATGGTGACACTAACATCTCATTAAAGGGAAATTATACCACACTGTGTAGGAATTGATCTGCCGAAGTGACACAATTATTATTGTCACCTGTTGCCTTGAACACTTCTCTGCAGTCATCACTGATCTCCGCCCAAGAAATCATTTGAAAAGACTCGAAAATTACTCCTGCTTAAAGCCTCTGCTCTTCACAGCATTACTTTAAGGAAACTTTATCATTTCGACATCAGTTTTTCCAAGAACTTTTAAACAGTCCAAAAAATAAATCCAATTCCTTTCGCATTGGTTTAATAACCTGTGCGAGTTTGCAGCAAATCCTACACTATGAAAGGAGATAAATAGCCTTTCCTACAATTTAACCCAGCTCAGCATCATGGATACGACAAAATGTATCGAGCTCAAGCATCACCTCTGTTTCTCAATCCACAGATGGATATTCACCTGGGCAATATTGTAGCTGTTCTTTCATAATTGAGGTGTTTCCCAAGGGCAGAACACTCATCAAAATCATAATCTGGACTTCTCGAATAAATGTTACTTTACTCAACATTGTTTTGCATCTGTTTTATATTTGTATAGTGTGTCTGGGAAATCAGATAAATGGGGATGCATTGTGGTGACTTGAATGTTGCTCCTTCAAAATGAGGGAGGTAAGTGTCACGACTAGTGTCTCTGCTGTCTGCATCTGCAGGAAGTGTAGACAACTCCAACTAATCGGAAAGAGTGTTAGGGAACTGGAGCTGGAGTTCGGATCATTCGGGAGTCTAAGGGCGCAATTGAGAGTAGTTACAGGGAGACAGTAACACGTTAGGTTCAGGGGAAAGGTCTATGGGTTACAGACGTCGTAGGACAGGGGGACCGAGAGGCAGTACAGGGATCCAATGTGATTGTCTCCTTCAATAACAATACAACTTTTTTGGATACTGTTGGGGGAGATGATTTAGCAGGGGTACGCCATGGAGTACAGGCGTCTGGAACAGAATGTCGCTGTTGCTCAGACTCGACGGGGAGAGAGGAGTAGCGGAGCGTTCGTCATTGGGGACTCTATAGCTGGGGGGACAGATGTGAGATTCTGTGGGAATGAGACAGACTCGTGCTGGTGTGTTGCCTCCCAGGGTGCCAGCATTCCTGGTGTCTTGGATCGTTTTCGGGATAGGGGAGCTGCCCCAAGTTGTGGTCCATATATGTACCTCTGACATAGGTAATAAAAAACGGAGGCAAAAATTGCGGGAGCTAATGTGGAAACCTAGAGCCAGAACACACAAAGTTGTTATCTCTGATTTCTTGCCCATGCTATGTGCTAGTGAAGCGAGGAATAGGGAGAGAGGAGTTGAACAGGTTGCTACAGTGATTTTGCAGGAGGGAGGGATTCTGGTACTTGCATAATTGGTGGTCATTCTAGGGTAGATGGGACCTCAACACAAAGGATGGTCTTCACCTGAACCCTAGCAGACCCAATATTCTGGGAGGGGAAGGGTGAATTTGCTAATGCCCTTCGGGAGGTTTTAAATGAATTCAGAGGGAACATGTAGCGTCAGTTTACAGGAGGTTGTGATTAGTGCGGTCATAAATGAGGTTTCAAAGTCGCAAGAGTGCACCAGCAAGCAGCAAGGTGGTTTGAAGTGTGTCTACACCAATGCCAGGAGCATCCAGAATATGTTGGATGAACTTCTATGAAGGTCTATGTTCTATGTTCTATGTTCTATATAACTTGTTGCATGGGTTGGTACCTGGCATTTCGATGTTGTGGCCATTTTGGAGATTTGGATAGAGCAGGCACAGGAATGGTTATTGTAGGTTCCAGGATTTAGAGATTTCAGTAAGAACAGGGAAGATGGTAATAGTAGAAGAGATGTGGCATTGTTAGTCAAGCACAGTATTACGGTGGCAGAAAAGCGTTTGCTGAGGACTCGTCTACTGAGCCGATATTGTCTGAGATCAGAATCAGGAAAGGAGAGGTCACTTGATGGTGAGTTTTCGATGGGACACCAAAAAGATCCGAGGATGTCGAGGAAAGGATTTCAAAGACGATTCTGGAGAGGAGCGAAAATAACAGGGCAGTTGTTATGCAGAACTTAAACTTTCCTAATATTGGCTGGAAACGCTAAGTTCGAGTAACTTAGACGAGTCAGTTTTTGCCCAATGTGTGCAGAGGGTTACGTGACACAGTTTGGATATAGGCCAAAAGAAGCGATGTCAAATTGATTTTGGTACTTTGTAATGAACCCGGCCTGGTGTTCGATTTGGAGGTAAGTGAGCTCTTTGATGATCGTGAACACAATTCGTTTATATTTAGGTTAGTGATGGATAAGGATAGGTATATACCGCATCGCAAGTGTTATAGCTGGAGGAAAGGCAATTACAATGCGATCTGGCAAGATATAGGATGCAGAGTTTGGGGAATGAAACTGCAGGGGTTGGTCACAATTCAGCTTTAGAGCTTGTTCAAGGAATAGCTACTACCTGTCCTTGATAACTATGTATGCAACAGGCAGTGAGGTAGTGGTCGAGAAAGTGAGCTTTGATTTACCAAAGAAGTTGAATCTCTCGTCGAGAGGAAGAACGAGTCTTCTGTAAGGATGAGACTTGAAGGCACTATAAGGCTGCTTGAGAGTTAAAAGTTGGCCAGATTGGGCCTAAAGAGATAGTTAAGGAGAGCCGGGAGGGGACGTGAGAAGTCTTGCCGAGTAGAATCAATGAAAAACCTAAAGCTTTCGATTGATATGTCATGAATAAAAGAATGACGAAGCTAAGATGAGGGTCAGTTATGGACAGCAGTAGGAATTTGTACGTCGAGTCCGAGGATAGGGGAGGCGTTGAAGGAAAATGTTCCTTCAGTGTTACACATGACAAAGACAATGTTGTCGATAAGAATATTGAGATAAAACCTATTCGAGTAGATGGAATTGAGGCTCATTTGTAGGAAGTGCTACTGAACGTTTCCACTCAGGTTGATAGTTTTGTTTCAAAAAGGCACGGTGTGTGAGGTTTTATTGGTGGAGGGATTGAGTTTCGGAGGCAAGAGTTCAAGTTGCAGCTCTAGAAGTATTCTAGTTTGGCCGCACTTGGAGTATTGCATACAGTTCTGGTCTCCGTGTTATCGGAACGATGTGGATGGATTGGAAAGGATGAAGAGGAGATTTACTAGGATGTTGCCTGGTATAGTACAAAGGACTAATGAGGAAATGCTGAGGGATTTGAGACTGTTCTTGCTCGGAGAAGAACTTTGAGAGGTGACTTAATAGCGACGTAAAAGATGATCAGAAGTTTCGGTAAGGTGGAGATTGAAGGCCTTTTTTCTTTAGATGAATTAGATCTAGCAGAAGCGGACATAGGGGTAAATTCAGTGGTGATAGATATAGGTCAGACGTCAGTGGTAGGTTCTTTACTCAGGGAGTGGCAAGGGTGTGGAACGCCTTGCCTTTAACAGTCGTAAACGCAGCAACGTTTAGGGCATTTAAATCATCTTTGGATAAACCCATGGATTGTACTGGAATAACGTAGTTAAGACGGACTTCAGATTTGAATCACAAGTCGGCACAACATCAGGTGCCAAAGGACCTGTGTTGCGCTGCAATGTTCTACGTTTTAACTGTTCCTTAGCCTGATGTTCCATGATCTCTGGTCTTTGTCAGTAAAAACTGCAACAGGTAAAGATCGAAATCAAAACCGCAGCACTTCACGCATTTCTTAACTGTCATATAGGTGCATCCCACTAACCAACTGAGCCATTCGAGCCACGGGTAATCAGCCTGTCTGGAGTCCTGTTTTTACCACTCGGCCCTTCAATCCAATTACACAATTTTTGCTGTGACTCTGAAATGAACTCTAACGGAAAGGAGGTTATCCTAACAATTGGCCATCGATTATGCAGAATCAGGTTCAGGAAAAGGACATAGAAAAATATTTTGAAAAAAATACATTTTTGAAAATGAGCTTAGTGTGGCTTCCTTTGTTGATTACAGACAATATTACACCTCTGCTGTCAAGGGCCTTATCATTCCATCGGCTTCAATTGGCCACAGAATTCGATTCACTGACACTTCACCAACTTCCTTCCGAAAGCTCATCCAGACAACATGACCCACACGATACCCATCGTCAACAATCTTCACCATTATTACATACAAGTGATCAGTGCAATTTGTTAATGAATATTGAAGACATACGAATGCTATGCAAGATAAATTGATTTTGAGCTTAAATTGCAAAGTAGCAAGAATCCAGAGTAAGATTCAGAATGGCAGAAAATCATGTTCTTTACAGTAGCTGGAACTCCAGACGATCAAATCGGAAATTTCTCCTTGATCCCCCAATATACACGCGATCATTTTTTCCAAGTGTCCAATTGGGAACATGTGTGAATGAGCGTGCAGTCTCACAGGACGGCTGTGAGAATCCTTCACTGTCTGATTTAAAGCTGCAACACCAACTGTCTCTTCCAGTTGTTAGACCGACGAGGCAACGGTGAGGACCTTAATATTGCGTGGTGTAGATTCACTTTGTCCTCATTTTGTTCTTGTTTAACACCCTCTGACAGAAACAGCCCAGACAGAGAGGAGAAAGAGGAGGCCATTCACCCAACTGGCCCTGCCATTCGATATCGTCATGGCTGACCAAACAACTCAATTTTTATTTCCAACAAATACACATCATCCTGTTCCCAACTTGGTAGCAGACATTTATCGAGCTCTACATTTAATAGATATCGAAAATATGCATCTATGGGAGGGCAAAGTTGTGGTTCGAGACAGTTGGTTTTCTGCACGAATCTTGCAGGTGAGCAAGCGATGTTAGTCTCATCACGTTTAAAACCATGAGCTAAAACCCGATTCTGGTGGGACTGGAACCTACTGCCTTTGAACATCAAACTTAACAATGATGCAAAAATCGAAACCGCTTTCCCTTGAGCCACAGAGCAACACCAGCCACCGTTTTACAGCACACAAAGTCGCCCTGGACACATTGTGTTCCGGACTCCCACCCAATACCTGTTTGCTCTCGCCCAACTTTCCAATACCTGGTCTTATCCACGTGTGCTCTGACTCTTCAAGTGCTCGACTACATACCGCTGAAATATTCTGTTGACTGAGTATTTCCACCTTCAGTTAGTGAATTCCATATAAACAGCAAACTCTGGTGAAAGCATTCTTGTTAAATCTTTTCTAATCCTCTTCTCTCTTGCTTTAAATCTGTATCCCTTCTTATTATCCCTTCCGATAACACACTTATTCCTATCACAGGTATCTACCCTCTTCACAATATGTGCCGGTTACTCGGTTCCTCAGTCTTCTCTGCACTCAGATAAACAGCGCCAACCTAGCTCTTCTATCTTCTCATTCTGAATGGTCGAACCCAGGCAACATACACAGGGATTATGCCCGATACGTCGATTATCCTGTCCCTGGATGCTGCCTGACCTGCTGCGCTTTTACAGCAACACATTTTCAGCTCTGATCGCCAGCATCTGCAGACCTCACTTTCTCCCCAACATACACAGTTTCCTCTGAACATCTTCTCCTGAAAGCAGACGATTCCTGCAGAATGTAACAAAGTTCTCTGAAGAAAAGCAGAAGTGTCTGAACAAAATCAGATGGTCTTGGACATCTGTGCAGAGAAAGGAGCGATATCGTTTCGAGTTCAGCAATCCATCTTTGCAACTGATGGGATGTGCGGGTGGATCAGGAAGGTGAAGGAAGGCGTCAGTTTCTGAAATGATAAAACTCGATTTTGGGTACTGAAGCCTGAATGGTCGCTTACGAGAAAATGAGGTGCTGCTCTTCCAACTGCACATTGCGGGCGAGCTGCAGCAGCCTGGAGAATGAGATGATGGCATGCGAACATAGTGGGTTGCTCAAGTGTCTGGAAACTTGAAGCTTCGGGACATTTCTTTCCAGACAGAACATAGGTGTTCATAAATTTATTTTCCATCTGTTTACCTCTCCCCAGTGTTGAGAGATCACATTGTCATCCGGAAATAAAGCGTAGGTGGAGGGAAGTGCAGATAAATTACTGGAAGATCGGTCTGGAACCTTGGACAGTTACGAAAAATATTGTAAACTGGCAGGTATTATGTCTTATGTGATTGCACGGATTGGTGCTGTGTAGGGAAGTGCTGGGATTCAAGGAATATTCGACCAGGGTGTCAGGAGAGAAAGCTTCCTGCATTGTGCGGTCAAAAGGTGTTATTCATTGAGATTGGATATTGGATATTGGAAAGTGGGGTAGAATGAATATCTTCCTCAGGTTCCTGCTTCCAGTAAACATTTCAATCCGAAACAAATCTACGAAATGCTTTTCATTCCAACATGGGCACAAGGTGCAGCTTGCAAATATCACCGGCACTGACACTCTGTCCCCAGGAGGGGCAGTCCATCCCCATTCTTATTCTGACAGTATTGTCCTTCCTGTGACATGTCACATCAATAACGTAAGGAAGGCATTAATAACCCGAACTTAGGAACGAAATGTCCAATTTCCAAATCTTAAACATATCTCGTTTATTCATTCAGCTGCAGGTAGAACATTGCGTGCACTTTTGCAATTCACATTTTGGAGGGATTTTTAAAAAATGCAAACAAAAGACAAAAGCTCATAGAGTCAAAGATGATAGAATCCCTACAGTGCAGACAATAGCTGAAAACGTTATTCAAACCTTACTGCCTCTTCACTCAAATCTATGCTCCCGGGTGATTGATATATTCATCAACAAGAAACGTTTCTTTCAGTCTACCTCATTATTTTGTACGACTCAATCTTGTATCCTTTCAATCCCCTCTGCGCGAAGAAAAACAATCCCAGCCTGCCTAAACGCTCTTCATAACTAAAGCTCTTCAATTATACATTATTCTGATAAATCTCTTCTGCACGGTTCCCATTGCTATCACAATCCTGCTGTGATGTGAATTGTAGAACTGCTCACAATACTCTAGCCAGAGGCGAAGGAACAAATGATGTAAAAAAACGCAGAAAGCCACAGAAAACTTTCCAGTAAAATTGACTTTGCTCAATACTGCCCTATGTCCTTTTAATAAAATCATATAATCCCTACAGTGTGGACATAGAATGCGTGGCCCAGCAGGTCCACACCGATCCTCCGAAGAGTAAACCTCCCTACGCAATCCCCTTCACTATTATCCGAAAATTACCTATAATTAATGCACCAAAGGTTTAAAAATACCGAAAATGATTGGTACTTTAACATGGCCATTTCAGCTAACCTGTTAAAAATCACACAACACCAGGTTATAGTCCAACTGCCTTAATTGGAAGCACTAGATTTCGGAGCGCCGCTCCTACAACAACCTGGTATTGTGTGATTTTTAACTTTGTACACTCCACTCC
>NW_025209647.1:0-17060 GCF_004010195.1 Chiloscyllium plagiosum
GAATATAGAACTGGCACTCTCCCATACTTCAGATTTAACTTAGAACTAGTGATACTCGAAACATTTAGTTTCATGTCATCTCGAGTATCCTAGCTAATTTGGACCAATTTCTTGGAACCTCTTATTTTGTACTTACACCCACCTGTGTCTGTTTCGATTTCACTGACTGGCTGCTTCTCGTCCGCCATGCTCTTTTCTGTTCAGTGGATTTCTGTGAAGATATGAAATAGATGATGGTAACACATGAAATTAGCATTTTATCTACTTAAGATGGTTGCCCAAGTAATTATATTTTACTTTGGCAACGCTTTGTCTCTGAGCTGCACTACACAATATCAATTTTATGCTTAAATACTTCCTTCAATGACCACACATAAAAATTGAAACCAGATTATTTCCCTTTGTTACACCCATTTGCTGGAGCAGTATGCTCTTAGATACCTTCATGTTAATTCTCCAACATTGAAAATTCCTTCTTTAATCTGAAGAAAAGCATGTAATTTACAACACTTTATGGTTTATGGAATGCTTTGGTTTATTTCGTTTTAACTTCCAAAGTTGAATAATGCTGTTGGCAGACTTTTAAGTAGACCTCTCAAATGTTAATTCTTATCTCTCTCCATGACTGTAACACTGCATTCTGCACTCTGTTCCGTTACCCTGATGCACTTTGTATGGTACAAGCTCCTTGTATAGCACATAAACCAATGCTTTTCACTGTATCTTGGTACATGTTTCAACAATAATCAAACTCAATCTCAACCTGTCTGTTCTACCCTTACAGCAAGGAATGCAGATTGTACTCTTTGCCCAAAAAGCCCAGATTTAGATCATCTCCAGTTTGAAGCTCGCTTTTCACTGTATCTTGGTACATGTTTCAACAATAAATCAAAATCAAGCTCAACCTGTCTGTTCTACCCTTACAGCAAGGAATGCAGATTGTACTCTTTGCCCAAAAAGCCCAGATTTAGATCATCTCCAGTTTGAAGCTCCTCCTCCTTCTGTTTTTTGATTCTGACCTTTCTCCTCTGATCACTTCGGTCAGAATGACCCAACCTCTCAATAAGCAAAGTCCATTGCTTGACTTAGAATTAAATCTTAAAAATGTGTTGCCGGAAAAGTGCAGCATGTCAGGCAGCATCAAAAGAGAAGGAGAATCGACGTTTTGGCCCGAAACGTCGATTCTCCTGTTCCTTGGATGCTGCCTGACCTGCTGCGCTTTTCCAGCAACACATTTTTAAGTGCCCCCTCCTTCGGCCGGCTCTGTTTCGAAGAGGAACTGGCCAATTCCCTGCTGTATCCTGATCAATATTTATCCCTCAACTGATATCAGATAATCTGATCATAGGCACATTGCTGTTTCCAGGAACTTTCCTGTGTGTAGATTGGTTGCTGTGTTCCCTACCTCACAGCGGGGGCTCGGCTTCAGAGTGTACTGCAGTGGCTATAAAGTGCTTTGAGGTGTCTGGTGGCAGCGAGGGTGCTATGGAAATGCACAATGTTTTCTTTCTTGCAACAAACCCACCGGAACAACCAAGCTGGAGAAACTCAGCAGGTCCAGCACAATCTATGTGGAGAAATCACTATCTAAGGTCTTTCTGCCAAAGTACGGGTGGTGATGGCTCGCACGAGGGGACATAGCTTTAAATTGAGGGGTAAGTGATTTCCGATGCCCCTCCCCCAAGTCCCTCCTCCCTATCTTTTATCTTAGCCTGCTGGACCAACTTTCCTCATTCCTGAAGAAGGGCTAATGCCCGAAACGTCGATTCTCCTGTTCCCTAGATGCTGCCTGACCTGCTGCGCTTTTCCAGCAGCACATTTCCATCTTTGATTAGAGATAGTCAGCATAGCTTTGCGAGGGGCAGGTCATGCCACAGAAACGTTATTGAATTCTTTGAGGATGTGACAAAATACATTGATGAAGGTAGACCACCTGAATTAGAAGGAGACCCCATTCCAGTGAGATAGGGTGGTGGTGGGAACCAAAGCGAGAGTGAGAAAAGGGATTAGACTGAGGTTAGTACAGTAGACAAGTTATAAATAGGCAAGGTAGAAAAGAGTTTGGCAAAGAACAAGGTAATACTGATTAAATAAACTGCACTTACTTCAATGCAAGATGCCTGACAGATAAGCCAGATGAACTTCATACATGGTTGGGAACGTGGGACTGGAATATCATAGGTAGTGTGGCAGTGGTTGGGAACCAAGTGAGGGGGGTTAGTGGACAGTAAGGAGGTAGTAACTAAGCTGGGAACTAAGCTGGCGAACAGAACCACAACAACGAGCACCCGAGCTACAAATCTTCTCCCAAACTTTGAGCATAGTAACTAACGCCTGTAAGGAACTAGATTATGAAGTCAGCGTGACTCAGGTGAAGAGTAGGCAGGAAGCAGATGATGAACACAAAGGGACTGGTGGTCTGAGGTGCATTTGTTTTAATGCAAGAAGTGTAGTAGGTAAGGCAGATGAACTCAGGGTTTGGATTAGTACCTGGGAGTATGCTGTTATTGCTATTACTGAGGCTTGGTTGAGTGAAGGGCATGATTGGCAACTAAATATCCCAGGATATAGATGCTTCGGGTGCGGTTAAAAAGGGAGGTAAAAGGGGTGAAAGAGTTGCATTACTGGTCAGAGGGGATATCACAGCTGTGCTGAAGGAGGGCACTATGGAGGACTAGAGCAGTGAGGTAATATGGGCAGAGCTCAGAAATAGGAAGGATGCGGTAACAATGTTGGGGCTGTATTACAGGCCTCCCAACAGCGAGCGTGAGATCAAGGTGCAAATAGGTAAACAGATTATGGAAAGATTAAGAGCAACAGGATGGTGGCAATAGGAGATTTTAATTTTCCCAACATTGACTGGGATTCATTTAGTGTTGGATGTCTAGATGGACAGAATTTGTAAGGAGCATCCAGGAGTGTTTTCTAGAGCAGTATATGAATAGTCCAAGTTACAAAAGGGGTCATACTGGACTTGATGTTGGGGAATGAGTCCAGCCAGATGGTTAATGTTTCAGTAGGGGATTAATTTGGGATTAGTGATCACAATTCCATAAGTGTTCGAATACTCATGGACAAAGACGAGAGTGGTCCTAAAGGAACAGCGCTATACTGGGAGAAGGCCAAATATCCCAAAATTCAGCAGAAGCTGAGGAATGTAGATTGGAAGCAACTGTTAGAAGGTAAATCCACATTCAATATGTGGGAAACTTTTAAAGAGAGGTTGATTAGAGTTCAGGAGAGATATCGATGGAAGTGGGTACTGCAGATGCTGGAGATCAGAGTCAAGATTAGAGTGATGCTGGAGAAGCACAGCAGGTCAGACAGCATACAAGGAGCAGGAAACATCAATGTTTCAGGCAAAAGCCTTTCATCAGGAATCAGATATGTTCCTATGAAAATGAGGGATCAAAATGGCAAGGTTAGGGAACCATGGATGACGGGTGAAATTGTGAGACTAGCTGAGAGAAAAAAGGAAGCATACATTGTGGGCGGCACGGTGGCACAGTGGTTAGCACCGGGTGCTCCGGTTTCCTCCCACAGTCCAAAGATGTGCAATTCAGGTGAATTGGCCATGCTAAATTGCCTGTAGTGTTAGGTAAAGGGGTAAATGTATGGGAATGGGTGGGTTGCGCTTCGGCGGGTCGTTGTGGACTGGTTGGGCCGAAGGGCCTCTTTCCACACTGTAAGTAATCTAATCTAATAAGGTTTGGGTGACTAAAGACAGACAAAGCTTTGGAAGAATATCAGGAATGTATCTGAAACGAGGAATTAAGAGGGCGAAAAGGGGTCATGAATATCTTTAGCAAATAGGGTTAAGGAAAACCCCCAAAGCTTTTTATTTGTATATAAGGAGCAAGAGGGTAACTAGAGAAAGGGTTGGTCCACTCAAGGACAAAGGAGGAAAGATAGGCATGGAGTCAGAGAAAATAGGTGAGATTCTTAACGAGAACTTTGCATCGGTATTCACCAAGGAGAGGGACATGATGGATGTTGAGGTCAGGGATAGATTTTTGATTATGCTGAGATCTGGATGTGATCTATCCCAGATTACTGAGGGAAGTAAGAGAGGAAATAGCTGGGGCCTGAACAGATATCTTTGCAGCATCCTTGAACAGGGGTGAGGAGCTGGAGGACTGAATATTGGCTAATGTTGTCCCCTTGTTTAAGAAGGGTAGCAGGGATACTCCAGGTAACTATAGACCGGTGAGCCTGACATCAGTGGTAGGGAAGCCATTAGAGAAGATACTGAGGGATAGGATCTATTCCCATTTGGAAGATCTGTGATCAGCAGCATAGTTTTGTACAGGGAAGGTCACATCTTAAAAACCTAATAGAATTCTTTGAGGAGGTGACAGTGTTGATTGATGGGGGAAGGACTGTAGATGTCATATATATGGACTTTAGTAAGGCATCTGATAAGGTTCCCCATGGGAGGCTGATGGAGAAGGTGAAGTCACATGGGGTCCAGGGTGTACTAGCTAGATGGGTAGAGAACTGGCAACAGGAGACAGAGAGGAGTAGTGGAAGGGAGTTTCTCAAAATGGAGACCTGTGACCAGTGGTGTTCCACAGGGATCTGTGCTGAGATCCCTGTTGTTTGTGATATACAGAAATGATCTGAAGGAAGGTAAAGGTGGTCTGATTAGTAAGTTTGCAGATGACACTAAGATTGGTGGAGTAGCAGATAGTGAAGGGAACTGTCCAAGAATGCAGCAGAATATAGATAGATTGGAGAGCTGGGCAGAGAAATGGCAGATGGAGTTCAATCCGGACAAATGCGAGGTGATGTATTTTGGAAGATTGAACTATACAGTAAATGGAAAAGCCCTGGGGAAATTTGATGCACAGGGGGTTCTGAGTGTTCAGGTCCAATTGTACACTGAAGGTGACAACGCAGGTTAATAGAGTGGTCAAAAAGGCATACGGTATGCTTTCCTTCATTGGATGGGGTATTGAGTACAAGAGTTGGCAGGTCATGTTACAGTTGAGTAAGACTTTGGTTTGGCCACATTTGGAATACTGTGTACGGTTCTGGTCGCCACATTACCAAAAGGATGTGGATGCTTTGGAGAGGATGCAGAGGAGGTTCACCAGGATGTTGCCAGGTATGGAGGGTGCTAGCTATGAAGAGAGGTTGAGTAATTAGGATTATTTTCATTAGAAAGATGGAGGTTGAGGGGGCACCTGATTGAGGTCTACAAAATCATGAGAGGTGTCGACAGGGTGGATAGCAAGAAGCTTTTTCCCAGAGTGGGGGACTCAATTACTCGGGGTCACGAGTTCAAAGTGAGGGGGAAAAGTTTAAGGGAGATATGCGTGGAAAGTTCTTTATGCAGAGTGTGGTGGGTGCTAGACAGATACATGAATGGGTAGGGAGCAGAGGGTTATTGATTTTTAGAAAATCAGCAGCAGGTTTAGATCGAGGATCTGGATCAGCACAGGCTTCAGCCTGTTCCAGTGCTGTAATTTTCTTTGTTTTTTTGTTTAATGCAGAAATGTGGCCCAGGGATGGACAGGACTGGCAGCTTAATCTTCTTGAGTACCCATACAGTAGAAATGACAGAAAGGGAAGCAAGAGAGAATGAGGAGTGGTGTTTTTAATTAGGGATAAAATTACGACTGTACTTAGGATATTCCCGGGTGATTGTCCGGTGAAGTTATACAGGTAGAGCTGAAAAATAAGAAAGGGATGATCACCTTGTTGGTATCGTTTTATAGGCCCTCCAATAATCAGTGGGAAATTGAGAAATAAATATATAAAGACATGTCAGATGTCTTTTAGAATAATAGTTATAACAAGAGGGGATTTTAAATTTCCAAACATTGATTGGGACTGTCATAGTGTTACGGGGTTGGATAGGGAGGAATTTATTAAGGGTGTACAAGAAAACATTTTTATTCAATACTTGAATGTACCTACGAGAGAAGGAGCAATGTTTGACCTGTTAGGAAATAAGGCAAGTGACTGAGGTGTCAGTGAGGGAGCACTTTGGGAGCACGAAGTGACCATAATTCTATTAGTTTAAAAATACTTATGAAAAAGGATAGACCTGATTTAAAAGTTAAAGTTCTAAATTGGAGTAAGGCTTACTTTGACGGTACTAGACAGGAACTTTCAAAGGTCGATTGAGGGAGCCTCCTTGCAGGTAAAGGTACAGTTGGGAAATAATTTAAAAATGAGAATATAAAGAGCTTAGAGACAGTATGTCCCTATTAGTGTGAACGGTATGGTTGGCAAATGTAGGGAATGCTGGATGACTCAAGAAATTGAGGCTCTGGTCAAGAAAAAGGAGACTTGTATCAGATATGTGATATTGGGTGAATCCCTGGAGGAATATCAGGGTAGTAGGAGTATACTTAAGGAAATTGAAGAAGGGCTTATGCCCGAAACGTCGATTCTCCTGCTACTTGGATGCTGCCTGACCTGCTGTGCTTTTCCAGCAACACATTTTTCAGCTCTGATCTCCAGCATCTGCAGTCCTCACTTTCTCCAAGGAAATTTGGGAAGCTAGGGAAGAGGTTGCTGGGCTCCTTATTGAGATATTTGCAGCATCGACAGCCATGGGTGAAGTGCCAGAAGACTTGAGGTTGGCTAATATTCCTTCATTATTGAGGAAAGGCGATAAGAAAAACCATGGAATTATAGACTTGCATCTATGTCAGTGATGGGTAAGTTGCTGGAGAACCTTTTGATGGGACAGGATTTACCTTCATTTCTAAAGACAAGGACTGATTAGGGATAGTCACCCTGGTTTTATCCATGGGAAATTGTGTCTCACTAACTTGATTGAGTTTTTTCATAAGGTGACAAAGAAGATAGATGAGGGCAGAGCGGTAAACATTGTCTCTATGGACTTCAACAAGGTGTTCGACAAGGTTCTGCACTGTACACTGGTCAGTAAGATTAGATCACATAGGATCCAGGAAGAGCTAGCCATTTGGATACATAATTGGCTTGAAGGTAGGAGACAACAGGGTAGTGGCGGAGAGTTGTGTTTTGTACTGGAGGCGGTGTGCCACAAGGATTGATGCTGGGTCCACTACTTTTTGCCATTTATATAAATGATTTGGATGTGAATCTCAGAGACATGATTAGTAAGTTTGCAGATGACACCAAAATTGCTGGACACAGGCTGAAGCATAGCAGGTGGAGTTTAATTTAGATAAATATGAGGTGTTGCATTTTGCTCAAACAAACCAGGGCAGGTCTTATACAGTTAATGCTAGAGCCCTGGTGAGTGTTACCAAATAAAGAGACCTTGGGGTGCAGGTGCATAGTTTCTTGGAGTTGCAGGTGGACAGGATGGAGAAGAAGGCATTTAGCATGCTTCCTTCATTGGTCAAAACATTGAGTTAGGAGTTGGAATGTCATGTTGTGACTGTACAGGACATTGGTGACACCACTTTTACAATACTGTGTATAATTCTGGTCACCTTTCTATATTGCTAAACTTGAGGGGGTGCAGAAAAGAGTTACAAGGATGTTATGGGAACTGGAGGGTGTGAGTGATAGGGAGAGGGCTGTATAAGCTGGGGACTTTTTTCCCTGGAGCGTTGGAGGCTGAGGGGTGATCTTATAGAGGTTTATAAAACCATGAAGGGCATGGACAGCATGAATGTTCAAGGTCTTTTTCACCCAGGTGGACCAGTCCAAAACTAAATGGCATAGGTTTAAGGGGAAAGATGTAAAAAAGACCTGAGGGCAACTTTTTCGCGTAGAGAGTGTTGAGTTTATGGAACTAGCTGCCATCTGATGAAGAAGCAGCGCTCCAAAAGCTCATGATTCCAAATAAACCTGTTGGACTATAACCTGGTGTTGTGTGACTTTTAACTTTGCCCACCCCAGTCCAACACCAGCGCCTGGAAGTAATGGAGGTGTGGATAATTGCCACATTTAAAATGCATCTGGATCAGTACATGAAGAGGAAGAATTTAGAAGGATAAGGGCCAAATGCTGGCAAGTGGGATGAGGTCAGATGGGACGCCTGATGGGAACAGATGAGTTGGATCAAAGGGTCTGTTTCTGTGCTGTATGACACTGTGATTCAATGAACAGATAAAAGAGAATTTTTTTTAAAAAAACGGATAGCTAACGATCTCCATGAATTAATCTTACATAGACATACATGAAAAGGACTTTGTTTGAGTTTCCATTAAAATATTAGGTTTTCAATACACACAGGATCATCCAGCGAAGAAGCTTTTGTACAGATTCCCTGGAATGCAGACAGATTCCCATAAAGACGTCATGGGAACAGATGAGTTGGACCAAAGGGTCTGTTTCTGTGCTGTATGACACTGTGATTCAATGAACAGATAAAAGATAATTTTTTTTTTAAAAAACCCATAGCTAACGATCTCCATGAATTAATCTTACATAGACATACATGAAAAGGACTTTGTTTGAGTTTCCATTAAAATATTAGGTTTTCAATACACACAGGATCATCCAGCGAAGAAGCTTTTGTACAGATTCCCTGGAATGCAGACAGATTCCCATAAAGACGTCACTACTTTATAATTAATATTGCAGAATTGGTAGCTGTGTTCCCTTGGGAAATAACATTTGCCACCCTCCAAACATCTGGCACAACTCCAGTGGATAGTGAGGATGCAAAGATCATCGCCAAAGATGGAGCAATCTCTTCCTTCACTTCCTGTAGTAACTTTGGTTATATCCCGTCTGGTTGTATGAATTGGAACAATCTGACTCACGTCTCTCTTTAATTAGAGCCAGAGTCATAGAGACGTGCAGCACAGAACCAGACCCTTTAGTCCAACTCGTCCATGCCTGTCAGATATTCGAAATTAATCAAGTCCCATTTTCCCGCATTTGGCCCATATCCTTCTTAAACCCTTCCTATTCATATACGCATCCAGATGCCTTTTAAATGCTGTAACTGTACCACTCTCCACTACTCCATCTGGAAGCTCCTTCCATATGCGCATCACCCTTGAAAAAGTTACCCTTTCAGCCCCTTTTAAACCTTTTCCCTCTCACTGATTTACAACACGAAAACAGACCTTCGGTCCAACTTATCTTTGCCATATCCTAAATTAATCTAGTCCCATTTGTCAGCATTTGGCCCATATCCCTCTAAACCCTGATAAAAATACCTTGAATATGCACCATATGCATGTCCCTCATGTCTTTATAAACACCTATAAAGTCACCCCTCAGCCTCCAATGCTCCAGGGAAAAGAGCCCCAATATCTCGCTGTGGCTCAAATCCTCCAGCCCTGGCAAGATCCTCATAAATCTTTCATAACTAGAAACTCTACAGTTTGGAAGCAGGCCATTCAGTCTACACCAATCCTCCAAAGGACATCGCACCCAGTCCCACCATCTCCTCCATAAACATGTATCTCCCATGGCTAATCCACCTAGCCAGCATGTCTTTGGACTGGGGAAGGAAGGCCATGCAGACACATCTGCAAACTTCACACAGACAGTCGCTCGAGGGTGGAATTGAACCTGGGTCACTGGCGCTGTGAGGCAGCAGTGTTAACCACTGAGCCACTGTGCCGACCTGAAGCCTTTTCTGAACCCTTCCAAGTTTCACAACATCTTCCTTATAACAAGGAGTTCAGGACTGGATGCAGTATTCCAAACTAACTGGGGAATTTACAGGAAGTCTGACCCATCTGAACATTACTGTAAACATATTAGGAGAGTGGTGAGTGCATGGAATGCACTGCCAGCAGTGGTAGCAGAGTCAGATACATTAGGGACCAAGGACATGGAGGTCCTGGGCCTCCTTCACCGCCGCTCCCTCACCACCAGACGCCTGGAGGAAGAACGCCTCATCTTCCGCCTCGGAACACTTCAACCCCAGGGCATCAATGTGGACTTCACCAGTTTTCTCATTTCCCCTTCCCCCACCTCACCCTAGTTCCAAACTTCCAGCTCAGCACTGTCCCCATGACTTGTCCTACCTGCCTAGCTCCTTTTCCACCTATCCACTCCACCCTCTCCTCCCTGACTTATCACCTTCATCCCCTCCCCCACTCACTTTCTCTCCATCCCCACCCTCCTCTCATTTATCTCCCCATCCTTCAGGCTCTCTGCCTTTATTCCTGATGAAGGGCTTTTGCCCGAAACGTCGATTTTCCTGCTCCTCGGATGCTGCCTGAACTGCTGTGCTTTTCCAGCACCACTCTAATCTAGACTCTAGTTTCCAGCATCTGCAGTCATTGTTTTTAACCTACATTTAAGCGACTGTTGGATAGGCACATGGATGATAGTAAAATTAAGGGTATTAGGTTAGTTTGATCTTCGAGTAGGATAAATGGTTGGCACAACATCAAGGGCCAAAGGCCTTATTGTTCTGTTTACAGTGGTACTGAAAATAATCTACGCAGGCAGTGTTTGTAAAAATATCAGTGAGGGGCGCTCTTTCTACTTGAAGGCAAATAATTGTGAGGCCCTTTGACATCTGAGTTTTGACTTTGTGTAGGGATGAAGGCGATTCCTACGTGTTTTGAATATTTGGCCATTAAAAGCCTTTCAGCAGATCATTACTGGCTGGAGAGGGGGCGGGGGGGGGGACACGAAACTAAACTTTCCAGTCGGTTTGGAAAATAAAAGTCTCACCAACAGGAATTTGTTACGTTTCTGCCTCATGTCACCCACACATTTACACAGCCCTTTCCAACTGCCGATGACAGGCAAAGCGAAGATCAGGAAAGGCTGGCAAAATGAATCAAGGTCTGAGGTTGAATCTGAAGACAGGTTGATTTTCTGACTGGTTTTGGGTTTTCAGGCGAACGTCCGCCTACTGGGAAAACCAGGGACGGCCGGCCAGTGCTGTACGCTGACAGCTCAGCCAGCCTGGGTGTTTTCTCAGTGCAGTTGCTGTTTCTACCTTCCAATACAATCAATATTTACAGTATAGCAGGCTGTTTATTAAAGTTACAAAGAACCATGATCCCGTCTGTTTAAACAAATTGCAAACTCCGACATGGAGACGAAACATATTTACAGCAGAGTTGTTGAAATAACTAGAGTTCGTGACCCAGCACGGCCCTTGATCTGTTTCAGCTTGATGCATAGACAGCAGATAGAAACTCTAGTGGCTCTGCAAACTGGAAAGTTCACACTCACAAACTAGCTGCACCCTTGACTCTAGAACCTTGGGGGAGAGACATGAGGAGAGAAATCGAACAAAATCAGAATTGAAACTTGGAACCTTACCATCATCCCGAAACAGGATTCTTTTTGCCTCTTTACTTCCTTGTGGAAGTTACTTCCAGGTTATTTCATTGGAACCAATTGAAAATAAGTTCCTGGATTTGTTTGAGCAAGTTGCAGTTTGAGATTGGCTCAGTTCCTTGAGCTCTACCTTCGATATGAAGCCTCCTGACTGCCCTCAGGTGGGATTATAGCTCCAACATTCCTCACTTGCTTTAGTTACAGCCCATTTGCTGGAATCTGACACAACCAGTTTGACAACACACAAGGTTGTGTTATAAAATACACGTTTATAAAGTCGGCCTTATTTTGTAGTAAAAACTAATAAAATGGGTGGAAATAAATTCTTACAATTCTGCCTGAAATTTTGTCATAATTATCTCAAGTTCTCAATCTTTGAATATTATTCTCTGATTTATTTCAAAAATGTACTTTATTCATAAAAATATATTTATATACATACACAGTCACTAAAGCAGTTTGGTTCTGTGGAGTAGCACATCAAAAAGCAAACAAACATTGGAGTTTGACTCCATCTAACGAACAAACCAAAGGCATTGCTGACTTGTACAGGAGTATATCTACAGGTATTTGATGCACTGGGTGGGTCCAATAACCGAATGGACCCCATTTAACCTAATCTTTCCACACTGTGCCTTGGTGGCAGCTGCCCCAAGCTTTAGTGCATCTCTCATCACGTGGTATGCACCTGGGAATGTACCAGCCTGCAACACTCGGTCAGGGTTAACTCCTTGTTCTGGAAGACCAACAAGATTCGGGCAGACCGAAGAGCATCTTTCACTGAGCAGATCATCCTCCAGATGCAGTCGATGCTTGTCTTGGTGTACATCCTGGGGGACGCACTGTAGAGCATCACGGAGCTGCTCGGGATGAACCTCAACAAAACCCATTGCATCTTTCGCCAGACTTCCTTTGCGAAGGCGTATTCCAGAAGGAGATGTATGGCAGTCTCATCACCCTCACAGCTGCTTCAAGAGCAGTGTGTGGTGAGCAGAGAGTCTGGGCTTACATAAAGGATCTCTCTTCATGCCAACAGCCAAGCGATGTCTTGGGGCTTGTTGGAAAGTTCCGGCAATGAGACATTCTGCCAAATCACTTTGACAGTCTGCTCAGGACTCACAACCCAACAGGATCCACCCTGTCCTATGGCAGCACATCTCAAGGATATTACATGCTGACCACTTTTTGCTGGACATGTGCTCAAAGATGCTTTTCTTTGCAAAGTTCTCCACGAAGGACAGGGGAATCACAACAGTCTGATTACTTGGAACATTCTATTGCAACAAGGCCAGTCCTACCCTTCATAACTGGGGACATGTAGAGCTTCAGTACATAGTCACACTCAGTGTTTGTCCACCCAGGGTGGAATTACGGCTTGATGCAGCTGCACACAAAGGTGGCCATCAGGATGATGGCAGCTTTGGACACATTCTTCCTCCCAACATCCAGTGTTTTGTACATGGCGTCCCTGCAGACAAGGTGCATCTTCACATGCTTCACAGTGATCATGCCTGCTGCACACTCCTCCCCGTCTGATTCACAGGGAAGCTGGCAGAATCCTGATCACTTTTGAAACTGCACGTGCAACACCCAGGATCTTAATGGTCTGTGAAACCAAGTGCATATCTACTACGAACAAGCTTCAGGGTCCTGGACATCTCTCTCTGAAAGCACGCTCAGAAATTTTCAGTGAATAGAGTTTGGCACAGAAGCTATTCATATTTCAGACTGAATCTGTGTTGTTTATGGAGCTATTATATTTTTTATTCATCTGTGGGACTTGGGCGTCGCTGGCTGGCCAGCATTGATAGCCCATCTCTATTTGCCCTTGAGAAGGTGATGGTGAGCTGCCACTTTGAATCGCTTGCTGTGGGTTGACCCACAATGTCAGTAGGGAGGGAATTCCAAGATTTTGACCCAACAACTGCGAAGGAACGGGTGGCATATTTCCAAGTCCGGGTGGTGAGTGACTTGGAGGGGAACTTACAGATAACGGTGTCCTTCGAGATGGAAGTGGTTGTGGGTTTGGAAGGTATTGTCTAAGGTTCTTTGGTGAATTCTGCAGTGCATCTCGTAGATAGTACACACTTCTGAGCACCAGTAGAGGGACTGAATGTTTGTGGATGTGGTGCCAATCAAGTGGGTTGCTTTGCCTGGATGGTGTCAAGCTTTTTAAGTGATGTTGGAGCTGCACCCATCCAGGCAAGTGGGGAATGTTCCATCACTGCTCGCTGTTACTCGCTGCAGTATCCCTAGTCTTTGACCTGCTCTTGTAGCCACTGTGTTCATGTGGTGAGTCCAGTTGAGTTTCTGGTCAATGGTAACCCCAAGGATATTGCCAGTGGGGGAATTCAGTGATGGTAATACTGTAGAATGTCAAGGGGTGATGGTTAGAGTGTCTCTTATTGGTGATGATCATTGTCTGGCATTTGTGTGGTGTGAATGTTACTTGCCACTTGTCGGCCCAAGCCTGGATATTCCCCAGATCTTGTTGCATTTGGGCATGGACTGTTTCAGTACCTGAGGAGTCGCAAATGGTGCTGAACACTGTAATCATTGGCGAATATCCCCACTTCTGACCTTATGACAGAGGGAAAGTCATTGATGCAGCAGCTGAAGATTGTTGAGCCTAGGACACTACCCTCAGGGACTCCTGCAGAAATGTCCTGGAGCTGAGATGAATGACCCTCCTCAACCATAACCATCTTCCTTTGTGCCAAGTATGATTCTAACCAGCGGAGTGTTTGTCCCCAATACCCATTGATGCCAGTTTTGCCAGGGCTCCTTGATGTCATACTCGGTCAAACGTGGCCTTGAGGTCAAGGGCTGTCACTCTCACTTCCCCTCTGGAATTCAGCTCTTTTGTCCATATTTGAACCAAGGTAGTAATGAGGTCAGGAGCTGAGTGGTCCTGGCGAAACCCAAACTGGGCGTCACTGAGCAGGTTGTTTTTAGAATTAAATTCCCTACAGTGTGGAAGCAGGCCCTTTGGCCCAACAAGTCAACATCAACCCACCATAGAGTAACCCACCCAGACCTATTCTCCCTACCCTATAATTTACCCCAACTAATGTACCTAACCTACACATCCCTGAACACGATGGGCAATTTAGCATGACCAGTTCATCTAACCTACACATCTTTGAAGTGTGGGAGGAAACCAGCGCACCCGGAGGAAACCCACACAAACACAAGGAGAATATGCAAACACAAGGCTGAAATCAAACCCGGGTCCCTGGCGCTGCGAGGTAGCAATGCTAACCACTGAGTTACTGTGCCACCTCATGGGTTAGCAAGCCATGAGGTTGTTGCTGAGCAGGTGCTGCTTGATGACCCTTCCATCACTTTACTGATGATGGAGAGTAAACTGATTATCCAGCAGGAATTGGCTGGGTTGGATTTGTCCTACTTTTTGTGTACAGGACATACCTGGGCCATTTTCCATATTGTAGGGTAGATGCCAATGTTGTTACTGTACTGGAAGAGCTTGGCTAGGGGAGCAGCAAGTTCTGGAGCACACGTCCTCAGTACTATTGCCGGAATGTTATCAGGGCCATGGCATTGTAGATTGTGTTGATGGCCCACAGCACCTCATGGATGCCCAGTCTTAAGCTGCTGGATCGGTTCGAAGTCTGTCCCATTTAGCACGGTGATAGTGCCACACAACACGATCGAGGTTATTCTCAATGTGAAGGTGGGATTTGGTCTCCACAAGGACAGTGCAGTGGTCACTTTTACCAATACAGTCATGGAGAGGTGCTTCTGCACCCAGCAGATTAATAAGGATGAGGTTAAGTATGTTTTTCCCTCTTGTTGGTTCCTTCACCATCTGCTGCAGACCCAGTCTAGCAGTTATATACTTTAGGACCCAAACAGCTTGATTTTAGTATCCTGGGGCATAACTTCAACTGCTTGGTTAAATCTGAATTGTTATCAAAACAGCAACCAAAACTGAGGTATCCATTTCACAGCCCTTAATCCTGTTACAAAGAAATACATAGGTCATTAATCTCAGTTATACTTTCATATTAATTTCTGTAGAATATGACATTGGAATCTGTCCAATCTTATCTATAGATTTTCCTTTAAATCCACGATAACGCATCTGCAATTACATTTTTATGACCCACAACATGTATAATTTGTAAACTGAAATTCTGTAACTTAAGACTCCAACAAAATAGTCTTATATTCTTGTCTTTAAATCTTTCCAAAAATGTAAGAGGATTGTGGTCAGTGTACACAACTGTCTCTGATTCATTGTTCATCACGTAAACATTAAAATGTTGTAAGGCCAGTACCATGCACAACAATATTAGTCGTCCCCATCTTATTCCTGCATATGGCCTCATACTGCTGTAACAAACCTTTCAACTGGATTCTTTGCTCCTGAGACAGATTCATTAGTCTATCCCACTCCTCAAGGATCCCCTCATTAGTTTACGTATTTTGAAGCACATCAAACTCCACAACATCTGGATTTGGTACTTCATGCTGTGGGGCAGTAACTAACACTGTTTCCCCACTTCCCAGTTTCTATTATAATAAGGTTTCAACATATTCACATGACATACCTGTTACATTTTTTTGTCCTATCCAGCAGCTTTACCCGATAGTTTACCTGACTCAACTTTTGCTTAATTTGATCGGGACCACGAAACCTGGCTTTGAAGGGATCTCCTATCACTGATAACAATATTAATACATCATCTCCATGGGAAAACGTCCAAATTTTATAGATTTATCTGCCATCATTCTATGCAGTGCCCTCTTCAGGTGCTGTTTAGCTAACTCACCAACCCGAATTAATCTCTCCCTCACCTCCAATACATAATCCAAGTGTGAGATCTCCTAGTTCAGCCCTGTCAATTTCTCTTTAATTAATTTCAAAGACCCTCTCACTTCAAGTCCGGATATAACTCATAGGGAGTAAACTGTGTAGATTTGTTTGGAGCATCCCTACTGGCAAACAATATGAATGGGATAACTTTATCCTAATCAGTTGGATAGTCCTGACAGTACACTCTTAACGTGGTCTTCAGATTCTGATGCCACCTTTCCAAAGCTCCCTGGGATTCAGGATGGTACGCACTTGATTTAAAGTGCTGTATGCCGAAGCTATCCATGACTTCCGTAAGCAGCCTAGCAATAAAATTAGAGCCTTGGTCTGACTGAATCTCTCACGGATTAATTCCAGACATGTGGTAGACATATCCATTATGGTTAGCAAGTACTGGTTCCGACTCTTAGCTTTGGGGAGGGGACCTACACAATCAATCATTACCCACATGAAAGGTTTTTCGAATGTGGGAGTTGGCAACAAAGGTGCTGGTTTTATTACTGCCTGTGGCTTACCTACCATTTGGCAAATATGACATATACTGCAAAGTTTAACCACATCCTTGTGCAGTCCAGGCCAATACAAATGCTGTTGTAGCTTAGCTTGAGTCTTCCTCATACCTAGGTGACCTCCTACAGGTAATCCATATTCTACCCAGAACACTTCCTGTCTGTATGCTACCAGCAACACGATCTGGTGCACCTCTGCCATTTCTCCTCTGCACTAACCTGCCATGGTCTCCATTTTTGTCTTAGGATTCTATCTTTAAGATAATAACCTCAGGAATACAATCTGATTCTTTTTCTGAGTATGTATCAATATATATATATCTTTAATGTCTTGTCTGTCTGTTGTAAATCCATTAGCCTTTCAAGACTAAACACTTCTACCTGATCCAATGCTGTTCAGATTTTTCCTGCACCATTACATCAAACTGGACATCAACACCTTTGTTTTTGCTTCATGCTGTAATCTATGGTAGTGAGATCCTGTTAGTACACAGTCT
>NW_025209648.1:0-9623 GCF_004010195.1 Chiloscyllium plagiosum
CCCTCTGTCTTTAAATCCTTACTAGCTAATGTGTAACTCTCTATCACCTAATCTGAGCCAAATTGTCGCAATGTCACATAAGCCTCCATATTCCGCTTAACAAGAGATACAATTTATTTGTAAACCACGGTTCTCTTACCTTATCACTTTCTCGCTGCATGACAGTGGCATACCTACCAAGGACACACAATATCTGTTCCTTAAACCAGCTCCACATTTCGATTGTCCCCCATCTCTTGCGTTTTGCTAGACCATTCAATGCCACGGAAGTCTTGCAGAATAACATAGTAATTGCCTTTCACCCATATATAACTCTTCCCTTCTGGCATGTACCTATCCCTTTTCACAACTAAACCACACGTAACTGAATTATGGTCACTGTCTGCAAAATGTTCACCTACCACTATATCAAACACCTGGCCTGGTGAATTACGAATTACCAGATCCAATGTGGCTTCCCCTCTTGCTGACCCTTTGACACACTTTGTCAGGAAACCCTTCTGCACACATAGGACAAAAACTGATCCATCCGACGCATGAAAGTTATAGCATTTCCAGTCAATGTTGGGGAAGTTAAAGACCCCCATAATGACCACTCTGTTCCTATCACTCCTGCCCTGAATAGTTCTGCCAATCCTCTCCTCAATATCTCTGGAACATTGTGGAAGACCATAAAAAAAAGTCTCCCAGTAATGTGACCTTTCCTCTCCTGTCTCTAAACTCAGCCCATGCCTCTTCAACTGACGAACCCTCGTCAAAGGTTTTTCTTTCAGCCACAGTTATACAGTCCTTGACTAACAAGGATGCACCTCCAACTCGTATCGCCTTTTTATGTTATATTTAAAGGATATATTCATTTGTTTCTAGATTTTCGCTTTTCCGAAGAAAGATGACACAAACTTTTCAGTCATTTGTGAAAACCTCTCAGTTTTTGCTATTATCCCTTAAAATCTTCTTTGCAATCGTTTTAATATCTTTATTTACAATCCACAGACCAGACTTATGCAAAACGCTCCCAGCATGGCGTGACCATTGGCAGTGAGTGAGCAGCTGCTGAGCACTAACATACGGGATCCAAATCAGAGATTTTCCTCTTCCTTTAGATTAGATTAGATTCCCTACTGTGTGGAACAGGCCCTAAGGCCCAACAAGTACACACCGACGCTTTGAAGAGTAACCCACCCAGACCCATTTCCCTCTGACTAATGCACCTAACACTATAGGCAATTTAGAATGGCCAATTCATCTGACCTGCACATTCTTGGACTGTGGGAGGAAACCAGAGCATCCGGAGGAAACCCACGCAGACACGAGGAGAATGTGCAAACTCAACGCAGACAGTTGTGTGAGTTAATTTGCCATGTCGTCAGTTGGGCTCCTCTCTAACTTCAGTGATGCTGATCGCTTGCAGAAGTTGGAGCTGCATAGCTTGGAGAAGTGAAAGTTGAGAGGGGATTTGATGAAGATGTTCAAAATCATGAGATGCCTGGACAAAGTAGAGAAAGTGAAAGGGTTCCCAGTTGTAAGAAAGATTGAGAATCAAGGCCACAGATAGCATAATTAGTGAAAGAAGAAATGGTAGCGCAAGGAGAAATGTTATATTGCAGTGAATGAAAAGAATCTGGTGTACTTTACCGAAAAGTGCAATTGAAGTAGATCCATTCGAGCAAGCATGGATTATTGTCTGAAATGAAGAATGTGCAGAATTACTGGGAGTGGCAGGAAGTGTATTGCTGACTAAGACAGTCAGCAGAAGAAGGACAGGATGAATGACCAGTTCCTGCTGTGTAGCAGTATGCGTCATATACCCAAGGGTAGGAGTTACTTTAACGGAGTTACTTCCAATTGTTCTTGAGATCAGGATAAGTTACATTCAGTCTGCAGTGTGTGGAGGGTTTTTATTGACAACGAGTGCAGAAAACAATTTTTTTTAAAAAAATCTGACATAATTGATTAACTCCAGGACGTTGTCAGTAGATTTCCTTCATCTTGTTGACTATATATGAGACAGCATTGCTCATATATAGTCAACAAGAAGGAAACTGATAAATTGTCCTGTTCTATTGTGAAGAAGAAGCGTACTTCGGAAATAAAGGCTGACAAACTGACCATGAATGCATTGCTTTCCAGCCTTTCAAGTGATGCCTGGCAAATTGCTTGGCTATGACTTCTTGAAGCATTCGGGATGGTGAGGGTACGTGACAAGGTAAATGTGGAAAGGTTCTTTCTCCTTGAGGGAGAGACAGGGACCAGAAGACAGAATCTCAGAAGAAAACTTTGCACATTTAATACAAAGAAGAGGAGGACTTTTTTTCATCTCAGAGGCTAGTGAGCGGTTTAGGGGTTCACTTAACTCACTTGGCTGGATGGATGGTTTGTATTGCAATCGGTTCTTGACAGCAAGGCGGCAATTCTCTTACTGGCTAAAATAACTATGCAGGACTTTGAATCTCAACCTGTCGCCTTGCCTGAGGTGAAGTGAACAGCAGTTTAGACCATCACCAGTCATCTATCTTCAATGAGACTACAGCTGGCAGGACGATGATAACGTTATTGAAATAACATCAAAGAGGCCATTATACTGTCAGCAAGTCATCCTATGTTTACACGTGTGTAGTCCTCGAAATTGATGCAGCTCCGTCACACCTCGCTCTCAGACTGAACAGAACGTCTCATACTTCTGTTTGTATTTTTCAGCCAGGGCTCCCTTATTGGACCACATGGGCAGTCCCAATCATGGAACTCATATTTTGAGGTCCACTTGGCTGACCTCATTCTAATCACTACATTTACCTTCAGTAATTCTGAGGAATTTCACACAACACAGGGCTCTTGAGGCTTGGTTAGTAATTACATTCAAAGCTGAGATGGACAGATTTTTAATGGACTTGTGAGTAATCGAATCAGCCATGAATGTTGAAGCTAATTCGATGGCTGCATGGTTTAATTCTGCTCTTTTGTCTTATGTTCTTATTCCAGGCAACATAGTCATGAATCTACTCTGCACCCATTCCAGAGCAATCAAATTCTTCCTGCAGTGTGGTGGTCAGAACTGAACACAATAATCCCACTGTGGTCGAACAAAAGATGTGAACAGTTCAACATAACTTCGCTGCTCCTAATCTCTTCTGCCACTTCCAGAGGTTTGACCTTCTGCTGCCTCCCCATCTCTAAAACACGACCAATACCACCATCTATCTTTGAATCATCTGCAACTTAGCAAAGATTACTTCAGTTCCTTTGCCACGATCGTGAATGTGCCAGGCAAACAGTTGTTGTTCCAACACTAACCTTTGTAGAACACTGCACGTCATTGGCTGTACTCCTGAAAAATACCTCCTTATTACTGATTTCGGCCTTCTGCCCGTCATCCAATCCTCAATGCATGTCAGTATCTGCCCTCTAACACCAACGCTTCTTATTTTAGTCAACAGCCTCCTGTGAGGTACATCTGTGAAGGGCATCTTGGAATCCAAAGTTCACATCGTGTCTAAGTTGTTCATTATTGACTCACGGTATTCGAATATAATTAGTATGCATGGCCTCTGCTTGATGAAGACGTATTGAATTAGCATTGTTTTACCATGCATTTCCAGGTATTCCATAATCTCATTATTAAAATAGACAAAAAGAAAACGAACCATCAAACAACGTCAGCCATACCAGCCTCTAACTTCCTGTCTTCTGACTTCTTCCCCCTTTAAATAGAGATGTTTTATTACCATTTTCCGATCTTCTCTCTCACTCGCTCTCTCCTCTTAGTATGTGTTTAATTTATTGAGATGAATTTCTGCTGTGCCTCCCAAATTACAACCAGAAACGTTGTCCTTCCAGGCAACTCGAGCCAACTCTTCCGTTATGTCTTTGTCGCTTTGGTACTGTGAGACCTGAGTCCTGCTTCTCAGTCTCAAAGTGCAGAGTGACATCGATCATTTCCCCATCGGTCACAGCTCCCTCAAAAAATCTGCCCCATTACACATCAGCAACTCCAGAATTATCTGCTTCCTCGTAGGTTTTGCCACGAGCTGGCCCAAAATTTCTAACTCTCATGAATTCCACAAATTTCTTTTCTCGCAAAGACCAACCAACCTGATTTTTTTCAGTCCACCTTATTTTGAAGTCGAATATGATTATTTAAATCATGTCTTTCTCGCATGACTTGTCTAGCGCATTATTTATTTTCTGCCTCACATTCTGACTACTGTTAGGAGGCCTATGCAAAACAGAAAGGAAATTTTCTTCCCATTTGGTTCCTCATCTCTGATTACACGGCTTCCATACTTTCTGATCATAATCCTTGTATTGCTATTGATTTATTTTTATCACTTGCTAAAAAATTTATCATTCTACAATTTCCTTGCCCTTTCATATTAGATTAGATGGCTTACACTGTGGAAACAGGCCTTTTGGCCCAACAAGTCCACACTGACCTGCCAAAGCGCAACCCACCCAGACCCATTCCCCTACAGTTACCCCTTCGCCTTACACTACGGGCAATTTAGCATGGCCAATTCACCTAGCCTGCACATTTTTGGTCTGTGGGTGGAAACCGGAGCACCCAGAGGAAACCCACGCAGACACGGAGAATGTGCAAACTCCACACAGACAGTCACCTGAAGCTGGAATTGAACCCGGGTCTCTGGCGCTGTGAGGCGTATGCATGCCATTATGCATTTACTTCCAAGCCCAGATCCATTTGCAACCACGTCTCTGTGCAACCCACAACATTGGAATATTGGAAAAGTTGGCTGTTGTTATGGATGTGTGCCTATGATGTTGGGGAGGGAAAGATTCTTGTCTTCCAGATCACATTTTTTAAGTAATTCAGAAATTCCCATGTGTTATGTCAGCTTCAATTATGTCAATCCGTCTCTGAACACAGTGACACTTTGACTCCAGAACCTGTACAACTTGTTTGTTTTCCTTGCACACAGTGTTGTGCAAAGATCACTGGATACTCCATGATAATTACCAGGAGAAGCAGAAAATCATTCACTAAGTTAAACATTTGTTTGAAAACAAAAACTGTGGACACCAGAAAACAGCCCCCCAACAGCCCCCGAGTTTTGTGCCCACTACTTCTTATACATTGCTTGTTCCCGTGCTTATCTGGTGTCATAAGCATAACCAATTGTATGAGCTTGCTTAGTCTTTCTAAACTAATCATCTTTTGCCACACTGGTCTGCTACTTTACACGTAACCTGTCATATTGCACCACCATCATCTTTAGCATTAGTTCATCTAACACGGGATTTCATGCCCTATCATGGCGTGTTACCAATACCTTCAGCATCGGCGCATCTATTGCTCATCTGTTGCATGATCCTGTGCATGCATTGCTCTGTTAAATAAACAACTACCAAATTAACTTCCATAACATAGAATCATAGAGTCATAGAGATGTACAGCAAGGAAACAGACACTTCGGTCCAACCTGTCCATTCTGTCCAGATACCCCAAACCAATCTCGTCTCACCTGCCAGCAACCGGCCTATATCCCTCCAAACCCTTCCTATTCATATACCCATCCAAATGCTTCTTAAATGTTGCGATTGTACCAGCCTCCACCATTTCCTCTGTCAGCTCATTCCATACACGTACCACCCGCTGTGTGAAAAAGGTGCCCCGTAAGTCTCTTTTCCCCTCTCAATCTTAACCTATGTCTTCTAGTTCTGGACTCCTCGACCCCAGGTAAAGACTTTGCCTATTTACCCTATCCATACCCCTCATAACTTTGTAAACCTCTATAATGTCACTACCCAGCCTCTGACCCTCCAGGGAAAACAGCTCAAACCTGTTCAGCCATTCTCTATATCTCAAATCCTCCATCCCTGGCAACATCCTTGTAAATCTTTTCTGAACCCTTTCAAGATTCACGACATCTTTCCAATAGGAAGGAGTCCAGAATTGCACGCAATATTCCGACAGTATTCCAACTAACCGATGTCCTGTACAGCCGCAGCATGACATCCCAACTCCTGTACTCAATACTCTGACCAATAAAATAAAGCATACCATATGTGTTCTTCACTATCCTATTTACCTGCGACTCCACTTTCAAGTTGCTATGAACCTGCACTCCAAGGCCTCTTTGTTCAGTAACACCCCTCAGGCCCTTACCATTAAGTGTATAAGTCCTACAAAGATTTGCTTTCCCAAAATGCAGCTCCTCGCATTTATTTGAATTAAACTCCATCTGCCACTTCTCAGCCCCTTGGCCCATCTGGTCAAGATCCTGTTGTAATCTGAGGCAACCGTCTTCATTGTTCACTGCACCTCCAATTTTCGTGTTATTTGCAAACTTACTAACTGTACCGCTTATGCTGGCATCCAAATCATTTATGTATATGACAAAAAGTACAGGACCCAGGACCGAACCTTGTGGCACTCCACTTGTCTAAGGCCGCCAGTCTGAAAAACAACCCTCCACCACCACCTTCTGTCCTCTACCTTTGAGACAGTTCTGTATCCAAATAACTAGTTCTCCCTGCATTCCTTGAGATCTAACCTTGCTAATCAGTCTCCCAAGGGAACCTTGTCGAACACCTCACTGAAATCCATATAGATCACATCTACCACTCTGCCATCATAAATCCTCTTTGTTATTTCCTCAAAAATCTCAATCAAGTCTGTGAGACGTGATTTCCCACGCACAAAGCCATGTTGACTATCCCTCATCAGTCCTTGCCTTTCCAAATACCTGTGAGGAATCCCTCCAACACCTTGCCCACAACCGACGTCAGGCTCACTGGTCTATAACAGTTAATGTAGTCACGATCTACATTCTGCTTGATAAAGATTGTGGATTGTCTCTGTGTGCCAGACGTTACCTGAGAGCGATGGCAGTGGTAGATCTACTAATCATTATCCTTACCTGATATAGGGATACATTCCCATTGTTTTGTGGTGACAGTTTCATTTCTGAAAGTCCATCCAGGTGTGTAATCTCCACGCTGTCCTGTTTTATACAGCCACTGAATGTACTGTCTGGATCACGGTCACTGTCACATTTGATGGATTTGTGGCCATTTGTTGCTGGAAGCTGAAAAGTATACATTGCAGTGAGAAAAATGTGTTTGTGGTTCTGGGAACTGTGATTGTACTGAACTGTTCAAAGACTATTTTCTGGGATTTTTTTTGCTCACAGATGAATATTGGTCGATAAACCAACCCTGGTTTTGTTTCCAGAATTTGGTATTCGTTTCTTTCTGTTCTGAGTTACATTCGATTTGCTTCACCACATTCTAAACTCAGAGGCGCCATCTCTCTTGATTCTGCTGCTCAATATTTTGATCATCAGACACATTGTAGTGACCAGCAGAGCCCACAGGAGATTCTGGGCTCACACCAATGGGGACATTGAGTGTGACTCAGAAATGCGAAATCCAAAAAAAAATCCATCCTTATACTGTTTGTGATCTTGGCCAATTTCAACCTGTTGTGGTCAATGTTAATGGTGTTTTCAATATCTTTCCGAATGTCGTGGTTGGACGGTCGGTTCATCTTTTTTTTTTCTGAACTAGGCCGTACCCTTCCTGTTACATATAAGCCCGTCGTGAAAGCAGCTCCTCGTGTGACTTCTTACATTTGCGACCCTAGCACTTTAAACTCCGTTGCACCACCTTCCATGACAAAGATGGCGAAGATCGGGGGAAACAAGCCCTCTATGAGCCGTTCTTTCACCATCAGTACTGGCTAAACGTTAAGCACATCCTTGTAGGACTGAAGACATAGTGGCCACTGTCCTAGCACACTGTTCAAGTACAGAAACTCGTTCAGGTGCAGAATACTGAGCCCCACTTTACACTACCAGTCTCACTATATTAAATAATATGAAGGAATTGGGGGTTGGGAAGGAAGTGGTGGATACATGAACACACTGCACTTCGCTATGAAGCAGAGCAGGGATATTATCTTTACTTGATTACCCCAGTTTGTTTTGATGCTGAATTTGAGAAGTGCCCAGTATTCCTCCTCTTTGAGGAAGCAGAGAAATTCCTGATTCATGTCCGGCCACAGGTGTGTTGTCGCCACCCAAATGAAATCAGGAAAATATTACCCACCCAGCCTCACAAACTCATTCTCAAACCAGCAGTGCCACTTTTGCAAAAGCGCCAACGTCCTTTTTCTCAGGCTGCATAACAATAAATTGCTTCCTTCGTCAAGTCCTCCTTGATCAGAAGTGTGCTTCCAATTAAACCTGATGGACTATAACCTGGTGTTGTGTGATTTTTAACTGTAACTTTAGTTATATATTTTGCATTGCTCATTATTATGGATAGACATGGAATCTCAGGGGTTATCAAACCACTTTGGGCTCAACAATAAAAAATGCTGAACATGTTGACAACTTCTTCAGTATTATTCAACATAATCAACGGGTCGCGATTATTAAGCGACAGGCACTACTGGTAAACAGGAAGAGGTTACGCTGAACAATGTCAGGGCTGATAGAGCAGCTCGCAATGCCGCCTTGCCTGATATTCGTTTGCAGATCTTGGCATTTGTTTTGGGTTATGTTTGAGGTGAGGGATGCCATGGATGTCCCTGCTGATTACACTTGCAGGAAGTGCACCCATCTCCAGCTGCTCCAAGACCGTGTTAGGGAACTGGAGCTGGAGTTGGATGAACTTAGGATCATTCTGGAGGCAGAGGGGGTCATAGATCGGAGCTTTAGGGAAGCAGTAACTCCAAAGATGGCAGATAGATGGGTGACAGTGAGGGGAACTGGGAGGAAGCAGCCAGTGCAGGGACCCCCTGCGGCCGTTCCCCTCAAGAACAAGTATACCGTGGGGGGGCGGGGGACTTACCAGGGGTAAGTAACGGGGCTCAGGCCTCTGGCACGGAGCCTTTCCCCGTTACTCAGAAGGGAAGGGTGGAGAAGAGCAGAGCAAGAGTAATTGGGGACTCGATAGTTCGGTGCACAGATAGGCGGTTTTGTGGGAACGAGAGAGACTCACGTTTGGTATGTTGCCTCCCAGGTGCAAGGGTACGTGATGTCTCTGATCGTGTTTTCCGGGTCCTTAAGGGGGAGGGGGAGCAGCCCGAAGTCGTGGTCCACATTGGCACCAATGACATAGGTATGAAGAGGGCTGAGGATGTTAGGCAGGCTTTTAGGGAGCGAGGTTGGAAGCTCAGAGTTAGAACAAACAGAGTTGTTGTCTCTGGTTTGTTACCCGTGCCACATGATAGAGAGTCGAGGAATAGGGAGAGAGAAAAGTTAAATGCGTGGCTACAGGGATGGTGCAGGAGGGAGGGATTCCGGTATTTGAATAACTGGAGTTCTTTCTGGGGAAGGTGGGACCTCTATAAACAGGATGGTCTGCACCTGAACCTGAGGGGCACCAGTATCCTTGGTGGGAGGTTTGCTAGTGCACTTGGGGGGGGTTTAAACTAACTCTGCAGAGGCATGGGAACCCAGACTTGGGGGGGGTTTAAACTAACTAAACTAACTCATGGGAACCCAGACTGTAGCTTTAGGGTGCAGGACCTGGAGTATAGGGAGGTTAGGAACATGGCATCAATGGCATCAATGGGTGCCTGTAAACAGGAAAGTGGCTTGAATTGTGTATACTTCAATGCAAGAAATATTCGAAATAAGGTAGGTGAATTTGCAGCGTGG
>NW_025209648.1:12257-17067 GCF_004010195.1 Chiloscyllium plagiosum
CTATTACAAGGGGGCATAGCTTTAATTAAGGGGGGGTAGGTATAGGACAGATGTTAGGGTAGGTTCTTTACTCAGCGAGTCGTGAGTTCATGGAATGCCCTGCCAGTAGCAGTGGTGGATTCTCCCTCATTATGGGCATTTAAGCGGGCATTGGATAGTCATATGGAGGATACTGGGCTAGTGTAGGTTAGGTGGGCTTGAATCGGCGCAACATCGAGGGCCGAAGGGCCTGTACTGCACTGTATTCTTCTTTGTTCTATGTTCTATGTATTCTAAACCCAGCGACTTAGCGCCCACAATTTGCCTTTCAATCTCATGTCAGTGCTGAGGAGGTGTTATTCTGGGCACAAGACCAGTGGAATAAAACACGGTCGGAGTCTGGTTTCATCACAATGACTGCGTGGTGGCACCCAGAGCTCTGTTTCAGTTAATTGTCCGCTATACTCACTCGTTCACTCATGTGTGCAATGAGAGGTTGGAGTTGGAGGTGGCGTGGAATGGCAGTCTACATATTGAAATCATGGTATGCACCGGGATTTCTTTTAATTCATTTGAGGGACATGGGCGTTGGTGGCTGACCAGCATTGATAGCCCATTGCGAAAGTAGTGGTGAGCTGCGTTCTTGAATCGCTGCAGTGCACTTGCTGTGGATTACCTCACAAACCCGGGAGGGGGGAGGGTACTGAATTCCAGGATTTGACCCAACAACCCAAGAGCGGTATATTTCCAAGTCAGGGTGGTGAGTGACTTGGAGGGGAACTTGCAGGTGGTAGTGCTCCCGAATGCCTGCTGCCGTTATCCTTCGAGATGGAGGTGGTCGTAGGTTTAGAAGGTGTTGTCTGAGGAATTTTGGTGAATTTCTGCAGTGCATGTTGTAGAGTGTACACACGGTTGCTTCGTCTCTTACCTGTTCTTGTAGCCATTGTGTTTACATGGCTAGTCTAGTTGAGTTTCTGGTCAATGGTAACTCCAAGGATGGTGACAGTGGGGGATTCACTGATGGTAATACTGTTGAATGTCGGTGGTTAGAATGTTTCTTATTGGTGATGGTTATTGTTTGGATTTGTGTGGTGTGAATGTTATTTGCCACTTGTTGGCCCAAGCCTATATAATATTCAGATCTCGTTGCATCTGAGCACGGACTGCTTCAGTATCTGAGGAGTCGTGAATGGTGCTGAACACTGCAATCATTGGCAAACGTCCCCACATGTGACCTTATGACAGAGGGAGGTTATTGAGAAAGCAGCAGAAAATTGTTGGGCCGAGCACACTAACCCGAGGGACTCCTGTAAAGATGCCCTTGGAGTTGAGATGACTGATCCTCCACAAGCACAATTATCATTCTTTGTTCCAGGTATGATTCTAAGCAGAGGGTGTTTTCCCCTGGTACCCATTGATTGCAGTTTTGCCAGGGCTCTTTGATGCCATAACCGGTGAAATGCTGCCTTAACGTCAAGGTCAGTTACTCTCACTTTACCTCTAGAATTCACTTTTTTGTCCATGTTTGCACCAAGGCTGTAATGCTATCAGGAGTTAAGTAACACTGGTGAAACCCAAACTGGGCGATTCTGAGCAGGTTGTGGCTGAGCAGGCACGCTTGATAGCACCTTGATGACACCTTCCATCACTTTACTGATGATGGATAGTAAAGAGGTTGAGTGGTTAATTGGCCGGTTTGGATTTGTCCCCCTTTTTGTGTACAGGACCCCTCCATCATTGAGGTTCTGGATAATTGTGGAGCCTCCTCTTCAAGTAAATTGCTTAACTGTCCACCAGCAGTCACGACTGGGTGTGGAAGGACTGCAGAGCTTGCATCTGATCCATTGTTTGTGGGATCATTTCAATGTGCCTATCACTTGCTGTTTATGCTGTTTGGTACGGACGTAGTCCCGTTTGGTAGGTTCACCAGTTTCTTACATTATTTTTAGGTATGTGGATGAGGGTAGAGCCGTGGATGTAGTGTACATGGATTTTAGTGAGGCATTTGAAAAGGTTCCCCATGGTAGGCTTATGCGGAAAGTCAGGAGGCATGGGATAGTGGGAAATTTGGCCAGTTGGATAGAGAACTGGCTAACCGGTCGAAGTCAGAGAGTGGTGGTAGATGGTAAATATTCAGCCTGGAGCCCAGTTACAAGTGGAGTTCTGCAGGGATCAGTTCTGTGTCCTCTGCTGTTTGTAATGTTTATTAATGACTTGGAAGAGAGAGTCGAAGGGTGGGTCAGTAAATTGGTGAAGATTGGTGGAATTGTGAATAGTGAGGGGGCTGTTGTCGGCTGCAAAGGGACTTAGATATGATGCAGAGCTGGGCTGAGGAGTGGCAGATGGAGTTCAACCCTGTCAAGTGTGAGGTTGTCCATTTTGGAAGGACAAATAAGAATGCGGAATACAGGGTTAACGGTAGGGTTCTTAGTAAGGTGGACGAGCAGAGGGATCGTGGGGTCTCTGTTCATAGCTCTTTGAAAGTTGCCACTCAGGTGGATAGAGCTTGTAAGAAGGCCTATGGTATACTGGCGTTCAATAGCAGAGGGATTGAATTCAAGAGTCGTGAGGTGATGTTGCAGCTGTACAGGGCCTTGGTAAGGCCACATTTGGAGTACTGTATGGCGTTCTGGTCGCCTCACTTTAGGAAAGATGTGGAAGCTTTGGAGAGGGTGTAGAGGAGATTTACCAGGATGTTGCCTGGAATGGAGAATAGGTCGTACGAGGATAGGCTAAGAGTGCTAGGCCTTTTCTCATTGGAATGGTGAAGGATGAGGGTTGACTTGATAGAGGTTTATAAGATGATCAGGGGAATAGATAGAATAGACAGTCAGAGACTTTTTCTCCGGGTATAACAGAGTGTTACAAGGGGACATAAATTTAAAGTGAAGGGTGAAAGGTATAGGGAGGATGTCAGGGGTATTTTCTTTACCCAGAGAGTGGTGGGGGCATGGAATGCGCTGCCTGTGGGAGTGGCAGAGTCAGAATCATTGGTGACCTTTAAGTGGTAATTGGATAGGTACATGGATAGGTGCTTAATGTTCGGCACAACATCTTGGGCCGAAGGACCTGTTCTGTGCTGTATTGTTCTATGTTCTACGTCTGTTGCTCCTCCCCCCATACGCTCCTTCATTCTCTATTGAACAAAGCTTGATGGAAATGGTTGAGTGGGGGATATGCCAGTACATGAGGTTACAGATTGTCTGGAGTACATTTCTGCTGCTCTTGATGGCCCACAGCACCTCATGGACTCCCAGTCTTGTGCTGCTGGATCGGTTCAAAGTCTAACCCATTTAGCCAGTGATAGTGCCACACGCTATCCTCAATGTGAAGGTGGGACTTTGTCTCGACAAGACAGTGTGATGTTCACTTTTACTTATACGGTCATGGACTGATGCTTCTGCAGCCGGCAGATTAGCCAGGATGAGGTCAAGCATGTTTTTCCTTAACCTCTTGTTCGTTCCTTCACCACCTGATGCAGACCCAGTCTATCCTTTGTATCATTTAGGACCAGACCAGCTCGATCAGTAATGCTGCTGTCATGCCACTTTTGGTGATGGGCATTGAAATTCCCCACCCAGAGTGCATTTTGCGCCCTTGCCACCCTCAGTGCTTCCTTTAAGTGTTGTGCAACATGGAGGATTACTGAATCACCAGCTGAAGGAGGATGTTACGTGGTAAGCAGTTAGATGATTCTTGCCCATGTTTAAACTGAAGCCGTGAACCGGAATCGATGTTAAGGATTCTCAGGGCAGCTACCTCCCAACTGTATACGGAAGTGCCGCCACAACTGCTGAGTTTGTTCTTCTTGTTGGACAGGACATATCCAGGAATGGTAATGGTAGTGTCTGCTTTTTTTTTTAGCAATTTCAAACCAAATCAGTGAAGTTGAAAAGCTATGAGTCCGGTAAGAAAATGGAAAAGTGCAGATACATCCTACCCAACTCGTGCAGAACCTTTCGAACATTTGTAAATCGATTTTATGGCTGTTCAAACACATGGTTGTAATTATTGATGTATTCTCTGAAAGGTTTGAATCATTCTCTGTCAGAGACATGATGCAACTACAGTCGCTAAACACTTATTAAAAGAAACTGAACTACCATTCGGGATACCTGTGCAACTATCAAGTGGCAACGTGTCTCACTTTACAGGTGTCGTGCTTAAAGAAATACATGAATCATTGCAAATCAGCCAGTAGTTTCACTACAACTGCCATTCTCAGTCGGCTAGACTAGTAGACAATATAATGAGATGTTGAAAAATAAACCTGCAAAAGTCAGTTAGGAAACTGGCTTTAAATGGATCATAGTTCTAGCTTTAGTCTAATGACTAAGAGATCTGCTACCAACAGGACGGCATGACTGTCACCACACGGGATTGTCACGGGGTTCACCTCGGTTTACCTTTCTCTGCACCTGTTACTGTTAAAGAAATGTATTCATAAAATGAATGAAAATGTTTTAAATTATTGTATGTCACTCATCGAATATATCTCTCGCTTCCATTTACAGGTAAAGAACGCACACGTTGACCCAACTAGAATAGAGTGCCATAATTTGGAACCAGGAAAATTGAACAGAAAAAAAAGCCTTCTCTCAAGGTTCGAGGGCCGTCCCAGATCATGCTGACCACCAACCCGGCTTAAAATTACAAGGGCAACTCCCATAATTGCACGGTTCATACTGGAAGAGGCTCCTTACGGGGAAGCCCCAAACTCATCGTTAACTGGAAATACACTGAATGGCTATGTCTTCGGGACCAGTATGGACTAGTCCACACCTCAGCACTTTTCTGCGTTTGAGTAATCCCGTAGATAAAAAATGGATGA
>NW_025209649.1:0-646 GCF_004010195.1 Chiloscyllium plagiosum
CAGACCCAGTGTCAGTCCCCGCAGACCCGGAGTCAGCCCCCGCAGACCCGGAGTCAGCCCCCGCAGACCCGGAGTCAGTCCCTGCAGACCCAGAGTCAGTCCCCGCAGACCCGGAGTCAGTCTCCGCAGACCCGGAGTCAGCCCCCGCAGACCCAGAGTCAGCCCCTGCAGATCCAGTGTCAGTCCCCGCAGACCCAGTGTCAGTTCCCTGCAGACCCAGAGTCAGCCCCCGCAGACCCAGAGTCAGCCCCCGTAGACCCAGAGTCAGTCCCCACAGACCCAGAGTCAGTCCCCACAGACCCAGAGTCAGTCCCACAGACCCAGAGTCAGCCTCAGCAGACCCAGAGTCAGCCCCCGCAGACCCGGAGTCAGTCCCCGCAGATCCGGAGTCAGTCCTTGCAGAGTCTGTGTGGGCTGACTCTGGGTCTGTGTGGGCTGACTCTGGGCCTGTGGGAACTGACTCCAGGTCTGTGGGGACTGACTCCAGGTCTGTGGGGACTGACTCCAGGTCTGTGGGGACTGACTCCGGGTCTGCGGAGACTGCTGAGTTGTTATTTTCTCAGCTGTAAGGTGATGTTGCGGACAGTGAGGGGTCAGGGTGGGGTCTGGGTGGGGTCTGGGTGGGTTCAGGGAGGGGTCAGGGAGG
>NW_025209649.1:1734-2706 GCF_004010195.1 Chiloscyllium plagiosum
GGTTAGGGTCAGGTTAGTGGGAGTTCGGATGAGGTTAGGGTGAGGTTAGGGTGTGGTTAGGGTGGGGTTAGGGTGTGCTGTGACCTGGATGAGTTGGAAGCTGTCGCTGATCCTGGAGATTGTTTCGAGTTGCTGTTTCTCCCGGTTCAGATCAGAGCATCTGTGTTCCATTTGGCTCATGAACCTGTTGGCCTGGCTGATGCCATTCCTCTGTTCTGTGCTGACCACATCCATCACCTCTCTCTGCGCCTGCTCAACATTTTCAATCAGCTCCGTAAAATTCTGCAATATGTCAGACTTCAACCTGCCGTGGAATTCCTGGTGAACAGAGGGTTACAATTCACTGCGTACGTCTGCGAGTGAGATCACCAAAAGCACAACATCTCACATCTCCTTGTTCCCCTCAGGGCCACCCAGCACTGCCCAGAGATGACTGAGACTGGCAGGGTGCACGTTCCTGGGCACACTCTGAACCAGAGTGGCTGTGGGATGGGAAAGACAGAGGAGGCCTGGATTAAATACCTATCACCTTCGAGAGCCAGGGCTGCTGCAAAGGAGGTTGGATCAGGACCAATAGCTGGTCTTACTCATTATCATTTTTAATTGTGTCTTTATCTAATGAACATCTGTTCTGTTGTTGAAGAAAATCTGCAGGCTCAAGGGGCCATGAGTCAGTGACTGATCATCACCGTACTGAGCTAAACAGTTAAAAATCGCACAACTCCTGGTTAGAGTCCAACAGGTTTAATTGGAAGCACTAGCTTTCGGAGCGACGCTCCTTCATCAGGTGGTTGTGGAGAATAATATTGTAAGACACAGAGTAAAAATGGTTCTGTAAATCCGTTTTTTAGATGAGAATCGGTCTGACCATTGTGGCACAGACAGTCTCACACAGGGAAGCTCACACCTTCAATACATTATCTGGGCCGACATGGCACCAATTGTTAAAGTTCACTTGAGAATGTAACTTTT
>NW_025209649.1:3753-6468 GCF_004010195.1 Chiloscyllium plagiosum
GTCGGTTTGTAGGAGATGTCCGTGTTGATTCGGTTGCCTGAGATAGAAATAGAAAGGTCGAGGAAGGGGAGGGAGGAATCTGAGACTGTCCAGGTGAATTTGAGGTCGGGGTGGAAGGTGTTGGTGAAGTGGATGAACTGTTTAAAACTCATTCTAAAAGATGAGAGACTTAACAAACATTCAGGTCTTTTTCAATATATAATGTCAGTTACAGCACACTGTAAACTTTTGCATAAATTCTGTGTCTTACAATCTTATTCTTCACAACCACCTGATGAACAAGTGGCGCTCCAAAGGTTAGTGCTTCCAATTAAACCTGTTGGACTCTAACCTGGGGTTGTGTGATTTTTAATTTTGTACACCCCTGTCCAACACCAGCATTTCCAAATGTGAGCTAACCAAAATATCATTGTCAGCTAGCCACCCAGGGTCGCATTTATCCAGTTGTATTATTAGCTGGGATCACAATGGTAACTTAGAGGGAGAGCAAGAGAGAGAGGAGAGAGAAAGTGAGACAGAGAGAGTGTGTGTGAGAGAGAGAGACAAACAGAGAGAGAGAGACAGAGAGAGAGGGAGGAGCCTATGAAACAGGAAGACAGACAGACAGAGACAGAGAGAGACACACACACAGAGAGGAAGGTGAGGGCAAACAGGGAGAGAGATTTCAGAGAAGCAATTCCAAGCATTAACACTGGGAATTAGGGTGTGCAAGGGGCCAGAATTGGGGGAGTACAAATCCCCTGGAGGAGTTTGGGGCTGGAAGAAGTTACAGGAATACGGAGAAGCAAAACCATGGAGGGGTTTAACAAGGAGGAGAGCTTGGCTCACTGTGCTTCTGTGCACAGAGCCAATAGCAGTGGGCACTCGAATGATACAGGAAGAGGCCACACTTTACAGAGTTCGACAGGAACTTAAAGTGAAGGTGTTGTTGATCTATAAACACACACAGACATTTCAACCCCCCCCCCCCATCACCGTCCAGCCGGGCCAGACTGTGCTCAGTCGCTGCCGCGCGGAGGAAGGGGATCAGACTCTCCTGGTCCAGTCCCATCTCCTCATCGTTTGGCTGATGATGGTTACTCCCCTCCTGTTCACTGGAGTTTCAAAGAATAAGAGGGAAATCTCATGGAAACCTATAAACTTCAAACAGGACTGACCAGGGTAAACACAGGAAGGATGTTCCCGATGGCCGGGGCCTCGAGATTCAAGGAACCGGGGTAGGCTGTTCCAGACTGAGATGGGGTGAAATGCTCCCCACTATTGCAGAGAGTGGGGAGTCTGTGGAGTTCTCTGCCACAGGAAGCAGTTGAGGCTAAAACGTTGAATGTTTTCAAGAAGGAGTTCGAGATAGTTCTTAGGGCTGAAGGGATCGCAGGGTGTGGGGGGAAAGAAGGAACAGGGGACTGAGTTGGATGATCAGCCAGGATCATATTGAATGGCAGAGCACTCCAAAGGGCCGAATGGCCTCCTCCTGCTCCTGTTCTCTTTCTTTCTATGTTTCACTGACCATCCTGAATTACCCCTTTTTGAGTGGGATATCAGTTACACGGTCTGTTGGAGACAGGCAGAGACTTTCGCTCTGAATGCAGCTGAATCTCTCAATGCCTTAAACTCACACACATTGAGTCAAGGACTTGCTGTGCTGTTAGGGGTGCACAGTGACCAGGCCTGGCTGGTGCTGCTGGGGGTGCACAGTGACCAGGCCTGGCTGGTGCTGCTGGGGGTGGACAGTGACCAGGCCTGGCTGGTGCTGTTAGGGGTGCACAGTGACCAGGCCTGGCTGGTGCTGCTGAGAGTGGACAGTGACCAGGCCTGGCTGGTGCTGCTGGGTGTGGACAGGGACCAGGCCTGGCTGGTGCTGCTGGGGGTGGACAGGGACCAGGCCTGGCTGGTGCTGCTGAGAGTGGATAGTGACCAGGCCTGAGTGCTGGGGGTGGACAGTGACCAGGTCTGGCTGGTGCTGCTGGGGGTGGACAGTGACCAGGTCTGGCTGGTGTTGCTGGGTGTGGACAGGGACCAGGCCTGGCTGGTGCTGCTGGGGGTGGACAGGGACCAGGCCTGGCTGGTGCTGCTGAGAGTGGATAGTGACCAGGCCTGAGTGCTGGGTGTGGACAGGGACCAGGCCTGGCTGGTGTTGCTGGGGGTGGACAGTGACCAGGCCTGGCTGGTGCTGCTGGGAGTGGACAGTGACCAGGCCTGAGTGCTGGGGGTGGACAGTGACCAGGTCTGGCTGGTGCTGCTGGGGGTGGACAGTGACCAGGTCTGGCTGGTGTTGGTGGGGTGGACAGTGACCAGGCCTGGCTGGTGCTGCTGGGGGTGGACAGTGACCAGGTCTGGCTGGTGTTGGTGGGGTGGACAGTGACCAGGCATGGCTGGTGCTGCTGGGGGTGGACAGTGACCAGGTCTGGCTGCTGGGGGTGGACAGTGACCAGGTCTGGCTGGTGTTGCTGGGGGTGGCCAGTGACCAGGCCTGGCTGCTGGGAGTGGACAGTGACCAGGCCCATTCCTCGTCCAGTGATATCCAGTGTTGCAATGTATTTCTTCGAGGAGAAAGTGAGGTCTGCATATGCTGGAGATCAGAGCTGAAAATGTGTTGCTGGAAAAGCGCAGCAGGTCAGGTAGCATCGAAGGAACAGGAGAATCGACGTTTCGGGCATAAGCCCTTCTTCAGGAATGAGGAAAGTGTGTCCAGCAGGCTAAGATAAAAGGTAGGGA
>NW_025209649.1:11028-17068 GCF_004010195.1 Chiloscyllium plagiosum
GCCTCTCTGAGCCTGTCTGAGTCTCTCTGACCCTGTCTGACCCTCTCTGAGCCTCTCTGACCCTGTCTGACCCTGTCTGACCCTCTCTGACCCTCTCTGAGCCTCTCTGAGCCTCTCTGGCCCTCTCTGACCCTGTCTGACCCTCTCTGACCCTCTCTGACCCTCTCTGACCCTGTCTGAGTCTCTCTGACCCTGTCTGACCCTCTCTGAGCCTCTCTGAGCCTCTCTGGCCCTCTCTGACCCTGTCTGACCCTCTCTGACCCTCTCTGACCCTGTCTGACCCTCTCTGAGCCTGTCTGACCCTCTCTGACCCTGTCTGACCCTCTCTGAACCTCTCTGAGCCTGTCTGACCCTGTCTGAGTCTCTCTGACCCTGTCTGAGTCTCTCTGACCCTCTCTGACCCTCTCTGAGCCTGTCTGACCCTGTCTGACCCTCTCTGACCCTCTCTGACCCTCTCTGACCCTCTCTGATGTTGCTGCCTGTGGCTGTGGGTTTTACCTTGATGTTGGTGACCTCTTCCTCCACGGTGACTGTTTCATGGTCCCGATGGCCTTTAATGGCACACACGCTGCACAGACATGACTGGTTCGTGCGGCAGTAAAACTCCAGCGGGCGCCCGTGCTCGGAGCACCGCCTCTTGCCGAAATCCTGGAGCTGGTCATCAAGCTGGTGATGCCTGAAGACAGTGTCCTCGTAGTGGGAGCGGAGGTGGAGCTGGCAGAATGATGCCATGCAGACGACACACGATTTAACTGCTCGGAGTTTGCTGTCGGTGCAGAAATCACAGGGAATATCACCAGGAGCTGCCACACTCTCAGGAGAGCTGTCCTCAGGCACTTTCAGTAACCTGTCCACGATCTTACACAGGACAAAGTTCTTGGCGAGAGGGGGCCGGGGGCTGAAATCCTGCCGACATTCGGGACATTTACAGCTGTCTGAGTCAGTGTCCTCATCCCAGCAGCTGCTAATACAATCCATGCAGAAGTTGTGGCCACATGGAATGGTCACGGGATTTTTAAATAACTCCAGGCACACTGGACAGGACAGGCTCTCCTCAGACAGCACGTTACCGTGGCTACTCATTGTGGGCTGAAGGAAGAGGAAAAAGGGAAAGATCGTTGTAAAATCTGACTTCCTCTGGCACCCTTTAAAGCCACGTGATCACCCCCTCCCCCCCCCACCCTGAAAGCATCTCACACAACGCACAGCAAGATCCCACTAACAGCCAGTCAATCATAGCTACGCCACCTGTTACCATTAGGGGAGAACTCCTCTGAGCTGACTCTTTAGCTCCAGTTAAACATCACTCAACACCAGGTTATAGTCCAACAGGTTTAATTAGATTTTAGATAATCAGATTACCTTACAGTGTGGAAACAGGCCCTTCGGCCCAACAAGTCCACACCGACCCGCCGAAGCGCAACCCACCCATACCCCTACGTTTACGCCTTACCTAACACTACGGACAATTTAGAATGGCCAATTCACCTGACCCTGCACATCTTTGGACTGTGGGAGAAAACCGGAGCACCCGGAGGAAACCCACGCAGACACGGGGAGAATGTGCAAACTCCACACAGTCAGTCGCCTGAGGCGGGAATTGAACCCGGGTCTCTGGCGCTGTGAGGCAGCAGTGCTAACCACTGTCCTCCCTCTGCACTGCACCAGAGCATCATGGTCTATGTGGGTCCCACCTCGTGTGGGATGAGCAATCAGAGCTCTTCGACTCAGAGATCTCAGTGCTGTTAAAGAGAAGGAACTCCTACAGGAACAGCGTCTGGGTTATTTTCCATGGTGTGCAGTGACCAGCTCAATGGTTAGACAAAGTCACAGCAATACCACAGGCAAATGTTAGGGAGCTGAAACTCCATTTACAAATGAGGATAATTGAACAGAAGTGCTGGCTATGTCTTCATGACTGGAGACTCCAGCTCAGCACTGTCCCCATGACTTGTCCTACCTGCCCATCTCCCTTTCCACCTATCCACTCCACCCTGTCCTCCCTGACCTATCACCTTCATCCCCTCCCCCACTCACCCATTGTACCCTATGCTACTTTCTCCCCACCCCCACCCTCCTCTCGCTTATCTCTCCACCCTTCAGCCTCTCTGCCTTTATTCCTGATGAAGGGCCTTTGCCCGAAATGTCGATTTTCCTGCTCCTCGGATGCTGCCTGACCTGCTGTGCTCTTCCAGCACCACTCTCATCTGGAGACTCAGGAAGCAGAAGGTTAGCACAGAGAGCTCACACCAAGGCCGAGGCTGGAGCAGGTCCAGAGGCTGGTTGTATTAAAGATAGAATTCTGATGATGGTGTGGAGATATTGTGAGTAACACATGAAGTTCCCATGGCAGGACATAAAGGAATTATGGAAAACACAGATATCAATTAGCAGGTATTTAGATAGACAAGGATTTCATTAAGGCGTAGTACAGTTCAGTAAAACAGGTCACACATGTCAGGTGGTCGAACACCTCAGGACATAATCAGACCAGCACCTTCAATACCAATACCAGTTTGTGGAGGACCAGGTAGCTGAGTGCCAGTGGATGGTATCAGAGGATTACTGACAATGAAAGCAGACATTAGCATATTGTTACAGTTACAGAAGTAGCAACTCTGTCCCCAGAAATTATTTCTTTCAGATAGGAGTGAGAAAATTATCTGAATGTTATGTCTTATGGACTACCAGTTGAAATATAATCAGATCAAAGTTCTAGTTTTCTGCCTAGAGATTTTCAGGACATCATTAACAATTTGTGGATAAACTATTGAAGTCTACTCCTTCTGTGCACAAATATAGGGAGCAATGGAGAAATACCATCAGACTCTCAATACCATGGTGAAGGTGGACAGTCAGCATTAGCCAAACCGTCTGGGACTGTTGCTGATAAAAGAACATCCTTATCGGTTAAGCTTGGTTACACAAGCTCAGGTGGAAAATTGCCTGATTGAACCGAGCCAAAACAGCTGGAGTTCCGATACAAATCTGAGTGGAATGTGTGGAGAGTGTCAGGCTCCTGGGAGTGGTCATCCACAACAAGCTTTCTTGGACTCTTCATGTGGACGCACTGGTTACAAAGGCCCAGCAACGTCTCTTCTTCATCAGGCGGCTGAGGAAATTTGGCATGATGGCAAATACCCTTGCCAACTTTTATAGGTGCATCATTGAGAGCATTCTGTCTGGATGTAACACTACCTGGTATGGTAACTGTACCATTCAAGATCAGAGACGGTTACAGAGAGTGGTGAACTCGGCCCAGACAATCACAATGAACACACGCACCAGCCGGTTTCGAAACAGTTTATACCCTCCTGTTGTTAGAATACTGAATGGACTCTCAAACTCTTTACATTCACCTGTCCCTGTGTTTCTGTTTTTGCTGCTGTTTCCCTATTATTTACCTTTCTATGCGACTTAACTCTGTGATCTGCCTGTATTGATCGCAAGACAAAGCTTTTCACTGTGACTCGGTACATGGGACAATGAATTCAATTCAATTCCATTCAATTCAAATCCTTGGTTAGAAGATTGTACTGATAGGATTGGCAGTTGAATGAGAATTGGCAAATGCCATTACTATCAAAAGCTAAAGATCTATCCCTATGGGCAGCAGGGTGACTCAGTGGTTAGCACTGCTGCCTCATAGTGCCAGGGAACCAGGTTCAATTCTGGCCTCGGACGACCGTCTGTGTGGAGTTTGCACACTCTCCCTGTGTCAGTGTGGGTTTCCTCCCACAGTCCAACAACATGCAGGCTAGGTGGATTAGCCATGGGAAATGCAGGGTTACAGGGATAGGGTAGGAGGTGGTGGGTTAGTGTGGACTTGATGGGCTGACTGGCTTGCTCCCACACTGTAGGAATTCAATGATTCTATCAGCCTTTGTTACAGTAAGTGGGTTATAGCAATGTTGGCTGGGTTTATAAATGTCTCTGTCAAGATTAGAGTGGCGCTGGAAAAGCACAGCAGGTCAGGCAGCATCTGAGGAGCAGGAAAATTGACGTTTCGGGCAAAAGCCTTTCATCATGTGCTTTTCCAGCACCACTCTAATCTTGACTCTGATTTCCAGCATCTGCGGTCCTCACTTCTGCCCTACAAATGTTTCTGCTGAGCACCAAATTGTGAGGAATCACGTTGTGTACTGTTCATTTAGATGATGTTGTAAGATATAGAAAAATCTGGAAAAAGCGAGTTAACACAACCTGATATCAACTACGCTTAGCTGGCTTAATAATAAATCCTGATAAATACGAATTTGTGAAAGTAAGGGTATCTCATCTGGGATAATATCATTGGACAAAGTCAAGTGTTGCTCAGAACAGGCAAAGTGAAGGATTGGCTACAATTTCCCATTCCTACAAATAAATAGGAAGCCATGAGGATTTTGGGAACATGTGAGTTTTATTGGAAATTTGCATCTTACTTAAACACACTAATCTTGAACAGATCTGTTACCAAATCAGGTCGGGTTGGTCGAGTTAGCAGAGTGCCTTTAAGAAGCTGATGACAGTCCTGTTCAATCACACAGGGTGGGCTGTCCCTGGCTTTATGAAGAGACAGCTTGTGCTTGTGTCTTGTGGGTAGCTGCATCTTAATACCTGGTGTTGAGTCCGCACTGGACTTCTCCAAGAAATTAAACTGTTATCAGCAGAAGTGGCCAACAGTGAAAAGGGTGACTTTTGCTGTCAGGTCAGTTGAACATGTTGGATGTTTAACTGGGACTTTCCCCATCCATACATCGTGTGCTGGATGTAGAACAAAGGGACTTGATTATCAGGAGACCCTCCCTAGCTAAATTAAAACATCGTACAGTGACACCACAGGGATTAGAGGAAAGCTCTCTCTACTTTTTAAACTCAGAGTAATTTGGGAAGTTTCCTCCCTCTCTCTTTTCTCTAGTACAGAGTAAAGCTCCCTCAAAGAAACCTGGCCAGCATGGATAAGTTGGGCCAAACGGCCTGTTTCTGTGTTGTATGTCTCTATGACTCTAAGCATTAGTCAGATCCCAGTTGGAATATTATCAACAGTTTCAGGCTCCTTACCAAAGGAGACACAGACTGGCACTGGGGGCAGTGCAGGGAAGGTTCATTCGGATGATCCTGGGGACAGAGGGACTATCTGATGAGGAAACATCTGCAGGAAGTGACACCATTTTGATCAGTTTGAGAACTGGGTTTTGGGACTTGAGCATCAGCGGTGTATCCCGTGAGGCTGGGGCTGACGTGAGGAGTGTGTTTTTGGGTGTGGTCATCCCCCAGTGTAAGGAGGTGCAGCCAGGGAGGGGGAATGGCTGACAATCAGTCAGGAGAAGGGAAGCAGGCCGCGAATGAGAAAGCCCCAGACAGAATCCCACTAAGAACAGATTATCAGCACTGGCAAACGGTGAGAGTGATGGTTCCCCTCAGGAGTGTAGCCAGAGCCCAGCTACACAAGGCAGGAGCAGAAAGAAAGGCCGGACAACAGTGGTAGGAGATTCAATGGGGGGGGGGTATGGCCAAATGTGACTCCGGGGTGGTGCGTCATCTCCCTGGACAGCTGCAGTGTATTCTGAAATGGGAGGGTGAACAGTCAGGAATCATGGATCACACTGGGACAATCGCCTGAGGTTGGAAGAGGGATGAGGTCCTGAAACGGGAATGTTGGGAGCTGGGTAGCAGATTAAAAAGGCAGACTTCAAAGGCTATAATCGCTGGGTGACTCCCAGCGGCATGTACGAGTGAGTATAGGGATGGGCAGACACAGCAGATGGTTGTATGGCTGAGGAGTTGGAGCAGGAGGAAGGGCTTTAGATTCCTGGAATCTCTGGGGAAGGTGAGATCTGTGCAAGTCCAATAGGACCAACACCCACATGGGGAGGTTTGCTGCTTTAGTTGGTGGGTGTTGAAACTAAATTGGCAGAGGGATGGATTACAGAGTGCAGGCACAGGAGGGGATGATAAATAGACAAGTATAGAGTAAAGAAACAAGTCAGTCTTGTCAGGTAGACAATACATAGTCTGGTTAAGTCAGTAGGGGGCAGAGCAAGACTGGATGGTGTTT
>NW_025209650.1:0-10453 GCF_004010195.1 Chiloscyllium plagiosum
TGTAATTTTGACTTTGGCAGCACAAAACGAATAATGGAGTATCAACAAACCACTTTACACCCCACCCAAATTTTTTCCTAAAAATCTTTGCAGAGGATAAGTGCAAAATGGGTCGATTTGCTGTTGCCCATTTTGCCCAGTCCCTGAAGTGAGTAGATTACTTACGATGTGGAAACAGGCCCATTTGGCCCAACAAGTCCACACCGACCCTCTGAAGAGCAACCCAACCAGACCCGTTCCCCTACATTTACCCCTTCACCTAACACTACGGGCAATTTAGCATGGCCAATTCACCTAACCTGCACATTTTTGGACTGTGGGAGGAAACCGGAGCATCCCCATGCAGACACGGGGAGAATGTGCAAACTCCACACAGACGGTTGCCTGAGGTGGGAATTGAACCCGGGTCTCTGGCGCTGTGAGGCAGCAGTGCTAACCACTGTGCCGCCCATCCCCAAGTGGGAGATTATATCTGAAAATGAAGTGGTGTTTCTGGAGTAACTGGGCTAAGGTTCTTCCAGTTCAGCTCTTTTTTTTAAACTGCTGACAACATTTGAACCATTGTTGTGCAGTACATGTATAATTAGTTTTGCTGGTATTTGAGTGCATGCATTACTTTGAACTTGTTTACCACTTGGATCCATTGTGAATTCTGTTCACAGGCAGCAAAGCTCTGTAACAACATGCTTCTAGCTATTGCCATGATTGGAACTGCTGAAACAATGAATCTGGGAATCAGGTTGGTTTGTTATTTCTGTTTTAATTTTGTTTCTCTCCCTTCTGTTTGCTTGAATCATTAAAGTTTGTACTCCTTTTGAACAGGCTATGACTCGTGAGGAGCCACACTACTCGGGGCCCCATTGTTCAAACATTATATCGGTAATTTGAAGATGGGGACCAAATATTAGAATTCTAAATTTGTTGATGATACAAAGTTAAGTAGGAAAACGTGTTGTGGGGAAAATGTAACAAAGCTTCAGGAGGATTTCAACAGGCTTAATGGATCAGACCATTTTAAATGGAATATAATGTGGAAAAATGTGAGTTATCCACTTTTTGATAGGAGAAGCAGATGTCCAAAGTATTTCTTGAATGACAAGAGATTGGTAAGGGTAGATGTATAATGAGACCTAGGTATTCTTTTTGATATGTCACTGAAGACTAACATGCAGGTGCAGTGTGCTATCAGGAAGGCTAATGGAATGTTAGCCTTTATTGCAGGAGGATTAGAATCCATGAATAGTGAAATCTTGCATCAGTTGTATAGGAGAGTGATTGATTAGACCACACCTAAAGTATTGTGTGTAGTTTTGCTTTTCTTTTATCTCCAGAATGATACTGCCTTCGAGGGAGTACAAGTCACCAGACTTGTTCCACAAATGGCAGGACTGATCTTTGGAGACACATTAGGAAAGAATTTGGAAGAATGAGATGTGATCTCATTGAAATTGACACAACATTAAAAGGGAGAAACGGGGCAGTTGCTGGCAAGATGTTTCTCCAGGTTTTGGAGTTTAGAGCTAAGTGCCACAATTTAAAAATAAGGGGATTTCCATTTGGGTCTGAGATGAAGAGAATTCTTTACTCGATGGTTGTGAACCAGTACAGGGCTGTGGAAGCTCACTCACCAAGTATGTGTGAGATAAGGAACTGATATATTTTTAATTACCATTGTTGTAAGTAGTTATGAGGATGGGATGGAATGGGATGGGTAGAAAGTTTGAATGTTCGGTCTTGTTAGCTATTACTTGCATTGAATGGCACAGCAGGCTTGAATGGCTGATGACTTACTCCCCTTCCCACATTACGATAATGTCCCTTGACACCCTTTTCAAATTAAAAAAAATATATACTTCATTTCCATCTTGAAAATTTCAGTTTAGGCAAAGCCTGTAGTCTTTTACTAGTTAAGAAAGATATTTCTTAACTTTTAATCTGGTGTGGCCTAGCTCTAAGTTTAGGATTTTGCATGATGCTCTCTTTTCCCCCACCCCATTTTGCATCCTGACATGAGAGCAAATAGTTTCTGCAGATTGTCCTTTTAAGCCCATTGTAATTTTAAATACAATTACACTCTAGTCCAAGGAATGTTCACTTAAACATACAATCAATCCTCATTATCAGCTGATTAACGGTCCAACTTGAATTTTTCCTATTGGCTCACCCAGTCTGCATCAGTAAAATGATTGTGGTCCTTTTGCAGTATTTAAGAAACATATCTACGTTTTTTTGTTATGTGAGAAATCCATGCCCCTATCCTTTGCCTTCTAATCTACCATTAAAAATGTTTATTAAAACCGCTCTCTAGCTCTTGTGTTTTGTGTTATTATACTTCCGTGTAATGTCTTATGTTAATGTTGATGTAACATTTGTAAGTAGAAAAGAGAGAAGATATTAGGGAGCCTGTTCAAAATAAAACACAGCAGTGTGAAGGAGTTACCATACTGGGATCGAATTGGATGAACCAATTTTTTTTTAAAAAGAAACTTTACAAAATACATGGTCCTTCACACTTTTGGATTAATCTTCACACCCTTCCTGGTGTTACAGCACAAAACTTTGTTCTGTTGGTTGTAACAATTTTTAGGTGAATTTTGCTTTGACTGTATCAGTATAGTTCCTTATTAAAATATGCTCCTAATTTGGCAATTACTCACAATCTCACTCTGGGAGACTCACTCTTGTGGCTGTTGTCACTGTTGACATTGTGAGGTTGGAGTTATGGTTTGGATTAGCGTGAAGAGTATTTTGCCTTCTAACTGGTTCTCCTATTCCAGAACTTGAGCTTGGCATTAACAATAGATGAGGAAAGACAGAGAGAGAAGTTTTTCTATTTGCACACCCCCTAAGCTGTTCTAAAATAAGAATGACGATGCAGCGTCAGGCCTACTTGTATAAATGAGAGAATTCACAGTAAAAGGTAGCTGTGAGCAGAAATTACTTTCTGAAGGTAGAATTTCAGGCCAAAACCATGCATTGACTAAGCAGCCATTTTATGGCAATTGTTGTCAGTCATATAATTGCAACAAATATCCCCATATTTTGACAACATATGCAGAATTGATGATGCCCAGAATACAATTGCAGAACTGACCCATTCAAAAGTAAATTTAGGACCAAATATCGTCAATGGTCACACCTATCTAGGCCATATTTGTACAGGTTTTAAAAGAAACAAAATACATTACATCACAAACCTTTTTATAAATCCTTTGGCACCATTTCAAAGGCAAGGTTTGTTGGAAATTCTTTGTATTACACAATATTGGTGCTGATCCAAGACACTTTGAAATAGGTGAACTGTTTCCCCAGGTCAGTTTCATTTCACAAATATTTGATCATTCAGTGCTGAAAGGTGGCAAATGTTAATAAATTAATAAAACAAGAGAAGCTGTAGTTATGGAGATTTTTTTTGTTGTTGTATGGCTGTTCCACTCACTTGCTAAGAACAGTCACTTTTCTTCCATGATGCTGGGATGTCTCTGGATTAACAATAGATGAGGAAAGTCAGATGAGAAGCTTTTCTATTTGCACACCCCCTAAGCTGTTCTAAAATAAGAATGACGATGCAGCGTCAGGCCTACTTGTATAAATGAGAGAATTCACAGTAAAAGGTAGCTGTGAGCAGAAATTACTTTCTGAAGGTAGAATTTCAGGCCAAAACCATGCATTGACTAAGCAGCCATTTTATGGCAATTGTTGTCAGTCATATAATTGCAACAAATATCCCCATATTTTGACAACATATGCAGAATTGATGATGCCCAGAATACAATTGCAGAACTGACCCATTCAAAAGTAAATTTAGGACCAAATATCGTCAATGGTCACACCTATCTAGGCCATATTTGTACAGGTTTTAAAAGAAACAAAATACATTACATCACAAACCTTTTTATAAATCCTTTGGCACCATTTCAAAGGCAAGGTTTGTTGGAAATTCTTTGTATTACACAATATTGGTGCTGATCCAAGACACTTTGAAATAGGTGAACTGTTTCCCCAGGTCAGTTTCATTTCACAAATATTTGATCATTCAGTGCTGAAAGGTGGCAAATGTTAATAAATTAATAAAACAAGAGAAGCTGTAGTTATGGAGATTTTTTTTGTTGTTGTATGGCTGTTCCACTCACTTGTTAAGAACAGTCACTTTTCTTCCATGATGCTGGGATGTCTCTGGATTAACAATAGATGAGGAAAGTCAGATGAGAAGCTTTTCTATTTGCACACCCCCTAAGCTGTTCTAAAATAAGAATGACGATGCAGCGTCAGGCCTACTTGTATAAATGAGAGAATTCACAGTAAAAGGTAGCTGTGAGCAGAAATTACTTTCTGAAGGTAGAATTTCAGGCCAAAACCATGCATTGACTAAGCAGCCATTTTATGGCAATTGTTGTCAGTCATATAATTGCAACAAATATCCCCATATTTTGACAACATATGCAGAATTGATGATGCCCAGAATACAATTGCAGAACTGACCCATTCAAAAGTAAATTTAGGACCAAATATCGTCAATGGTCACACCTATCTAGGCCATATTTGTACAGGTTTTAAAAGAAACAAAATACATTACATCACAAACCTTTTTATAAATCCTTTGGCACCATTTCAAAGGCAAGGTTTGTTGGAAATTCTTTGTATTACACAATATTGGTGCTGATCCAAGACACTTTGAAATAGGTGAACTGTTTCCCCAGGTCAGTTTCATTTCACAAATATTTGATCATTCAGTGCTGAAAGGTGGCAAATGTTAATAAATTAATAAAACAAGAGAAGCTGTAGTTATGGAGATTTTTTTTGTTGTTGTATGGCTGTTCCACTCACTTGTTAAGAACAGTCACTTTTCTTCCATGATGCTGGGATGTCTCTGGATTAACAATAGATGAGGAAAGTCAGATGAGAAGCTTTTCTATTTGCACACCCCCTAAGCTGTTCTAAAATAAGAATGACGATGCAGCGTCAGGCCTACTTGTATAAATGAGAGAATTCACAGTAAAAGGTAGCTGTGAGCAGAAATTACTTTCTGAAGGTAGAATTTCAGGCCAAAACCATGCATTGACTAAGCAGCCATTTTATGGCAATTGTTGTCAGTCATATAATTGCAACAAATATCCCCATATTTTGACAACATATGCAGAATTGATGATGCCCAGAATACAATTGCAGAACTGACCCATTCAAAAGTAAATTTAGGACCAAATATCGTCAATGGTCACACCTATCTAGGCCATATTTGTACAGGTTTTAAAAGAAACAAAATACATTACATCACAAACCTTTTTATAAATCCTTTGGCACCATTTCAAAGGCAAGGTTTGTTGGAAATTCTTTGTATTACACAATATTGGTGCTGATCCAAGACACTTTGAAATAGGTGAACTGTTTCCCCAGGTCAGTTTCATTTCACAAATATTTGATCATTCAGTGCTGAAAGGTGGCAAATGTTAATAAATTAATAAAACAAGAGAAGCTGTAGTTATGGAGATTTTTTTTGTTGTTGTATGGCTGTTCCACTCACTTGTTAAGAACAGTCACTTTTCTTCCATGATGCTGGGATGTCTCTGGATTAACAATAGATGAGGAAAGTCAGATGAGAAGCTTTTCTATTTGCACACCCCCTAAGCTGTTCTAAAATAAGAATGACGATGCAGCGTCAGGCCTACTTGTATAAATGAGAGAATTCACAGTAAAAGGTAGCTGTGAGCAGAAATTACTTTCTGAAGGTAGAATTTCAGGCCAAAACCATGCATTGACTAAGCAGCCATTTTATGGCAATTGTTGTCAGTCATATAATTGCAACAAATATCCCCATATTTTGACAACATATGCAGAATTGATGATGCCCAGAATACAATTGCAGAACTGACCCATTCAAAAGTAAATTTAGGACCAAATATCGTCAATGGTCACACCTATCTAGGCCATATTTGTACAGGTTTTAAAAGAAACAAAATACATTACATCACAAACCTTTTTATAAATCCTTTGGCACCATTTCAAAGGCAAGGTTTGTTGGAAATTCTTTGTATTACACAATATTGGTGCTGATCCAAGACACTTTGAAATAGGTGAACTGTTTCCCCAGGTCAGTTTCATTTCACAAATATTTGATCATTCAGTGCTGAAAGGTGGCAAATGTTAATAAATTAATAAAACAAGAGAAGCTGTAGTTATGGAGATTTTTTTTGTTGTTGTATGGCTGTTCCACTCACTTGTTAAGAACAGTCACTTTTCTTCCATGATGCTGGGATGTCTCTGGATTAACAATAGATGAGGAAAGTCAGATGAGAAGCTTTTCTATTTGCACACCCCCTAAGCTGTTCTAAAATAAGAATGACGATGCAGCGTCAGGCCTACTTGTATAAATGAGAGAATTCACAGTAAAAGGTAGCTGTGAGCAGAAATTACTTTCTGAAGGTAGAATTTCAGGCCAAAACCATGCATTGACTAAGCAGCCATTTTATGGCAATTGTTGTCAGTCATATAATTGCAACAAATATCCCCATATTTTGACAACATATGCAGAATTGATGATGCCCAGAATACAATTGCAGAACTGACCCATTCACAGCAAGTGATAGACAGAGCTAAGTGATCCCACAACCAACAGGTCAGATCTAAACTCTGCCGTCCTTCCACATCCAGTCATGAATGGTGGTGGACAATTAACCAACTCATTGGAGGAGGAGGCTCCACAAATATCCCAAAGAACAAAGTACAAATAAAATTTACAGCCCAGGAACAGACCCTTCTGCCCTCCAAGCCTGAGCTGATCCAAATCTACTGTCTAAGCCTGTCGCCCAATTCCTAAGGATCTGTATCCCTCCACTCCCCACCTACTCATGCATTTGTCCAGACACATCTTAAATGAATCTACCGTGCCTTCCTCTACCACCTCTGCTGGCAACGCGTTCCAGGCTCCTACCACCCTCTGTGTAAAGTACTTGCCGTGTGTATCCCCCTTGGACATTGCACCTCTCACCTTGTACGTGTGACCTCTAGTTATTGAATCCCTCACCCTGGGAAAAAGCTTATCTCTATCTACTCTGTCTATACCCTTTGTAGACATCAATCAGGTATGCCCTCAATCTCCTTTTTTCTAATGAAAACAAACCTAACCTACTCAACCTCTCTTCACAGCTAGCACCTTCCATACCAGGCAACATCTTCGTAAACTTTCTCTGCACACTCGCCAAAGTGTCCACATCCTTTTAGTAATGTGGTGACCAGAACTGTACACAGTATTCTAAATGCGGCCGAACCAACATCCTGTACAATTTTAACATGACCTGCCAGCTCTTATACTCAATACCCCGTCCAATGAAGGCAAGCATACCATATGCCTTCTTGATCACTCTATCCACCTGTGCAGCCACCTTCAGGGTGCAATGGACCTGAACTCCCAGATCTCTCTGCCCATCAACTTTTCCCGAGACTCTTATGTTTACTGCAGAATTTGCTCAAGAATTAGACTTCCCAAAGTGCATCACCTCACATTTGTCTGGATTGAACTCCATCTGCCACTTCTCCGCCCAAATCTCCAATCTATCTATATTCTCCTGTATTCTCTGACAGTCCCCTATGCTTTCTGCTACTCCACCAATCTTCGTGTCATCTGCAAACTTACTGATCATACCAACAGTGCCCTCTTCCAGATCATTATGTATATCACAAGCAACAGTGGCCCCAACACTGATCCCTGTGGATCACCACTGGTCACCTTTCTCCATGTCAAGAAATTCCCTTCAATTACTACTCTCTGTCTCCTGTTGCTCAACCAGTTCTTTATCCACCTAGCTAGAACTCCCTGCACACCATGTGACATCACTTTCTCCATTAGTCTACCATGGGGAACCTTATCAAAAGCCTTACTAAAGTCCATGTATATGACATCTACAGCCCTTCCTTCATCTTTCAACTTGGTCACTTACACAAAGAACTCTATTAAGTTGGTAAGGCACGATCTCCCCCGCACAAAACTATGTTGCCTATTACTAATAAACCCATTCTTTTCTCAATATAAATAGATAAATAGATGCATTTTGGAAGGTCAAACTTGAAAGTTGAGTACAGGATTAAAGACAGGATTCTTGGCAGTGTGGAGGAACAGAGGGATCTTGGGTGCAGGTACAGAGATCCCTTAAAATGGCCACCCAAGTGGACAGGGTTGTTAAGAAAGCATATGGTGTTTTGCTTTCATTAACAGGGGGATTAAGTTTAAGAGCAGTGAGATCTTGTTGCAGCTCTATAAAATTTTGGTTAGACCGCACTTGAAATACTGCGTCCAGTTCTTGTCGCCCTATTATAGGAAAGATGTGGATGCTTTGGAGAGGGTTCGGAGGAGGTTTACCAGGATGCTGCCTGGAATGGAGGGCTTATCTTACGAAGAGAGGTTGACTGAGCTCGGACTTTTTTCATTGGAAAAAAGAAGGAAGAGAGGGGCCCTAATTGAGGGGTACAAGATAATGAGAGGCATAAATAGAGTTGATAGCCAGAGACTTTTTCCCAGGGCAGAAATTGTTAACGCGAGGGGTCATAGTTTTAAGCTGTTTGGTGGAAAGTATAGAGGGGATGTCAGAGGCGGGTTCTTTATGCAGAGAGTTGTGAGAGCATGGAATACATTGCCAGCAGCAGTTGTGGAAGTGAGGTCATTGGGAATATTTAAGAGACTGCTGGACATGCATACGGTCACAGAATTTTGAGGGTTCATACATTAAGTTTACCTAACATAAGGATCAATGGTTAGTACAACATCGTGGGCTGAAGGGCCTGTTCTGTGCTGTACTATTCTATGTTCTATTTTATCCCTCAGTACCTTTTCCAGCAACATTCTCACCACTGACATCAGTCTCACTGATCTGTAGTTACCCGGAATATCCTTACTACCCTGCTTGTACAGGGGGGCAACATGAGCAACCCTCCAGTCCTCCGGCACCTCACCCATGTTTAAGGATTTTACAAAGATATCTGTCAGGGCCCCAGCTATTTCCTCTCTCGCCTCCCTCAGCAACCTGGGATAGGTCCCACCCGGGCATGGGGATTTGTTCACTTTAATAAACTCTAGCCTACACAACACATCTTCCCTACTTATGTCATCGTGATCCAGACTAATCAAACTTCTGTCTTTAATCTCAACATTCATCATGTCTCTCTCCTCAGTGAACACCGATGTAAAGTAATCATTCAGAATCTCATCCATTCTCTCAGGTTTGACACACAGCCTTATATGAAAATAAAAGGCTTTGGGGTTCTCCTTAATTCTGCTAGCTAAAGCTATTTCGTGACCCCTTTTAGCCCATTTGATTCCTCATTTAAGACTTGTCCTACTCTTCCGATATTCCTCCAGGGCCCATTCTGTTCTTAGCTGCCTAGACCTTATGGACGCTTCCCTTTTCCTCTTGGCTAGTTGTATGATTTCTCCTGTCATCTATGGTTCACAAATCTTGCCTTTCCTATCCTTTGCTTTCAATGGGACATGCCTATCCTGCACTATCTTTAACCTATTTTGGAAAGCTTCCCACATCTCAAATGTGGACTTCCCTTCAAATGTTGTGTCCAATCCACATTTCCCAGCTCCTGCCTAATTTTGGTATAATTGGCCTTGGCCCTTAGTACTTTTGCCTTAGAACCACTCTCATCTTTGTGTACGAACTCTTGCCTTCGGACCACTCTCATCTTTGTCTATGATCCTTTGTCCCCATCCTCAATGATGAAGGAGCCCAGTACATCACTGCAAAAAGTAAGGCTGATGCATTCGCAACAGTCTTCAGTCAGAAGTGCCATGTAGATGACCCATCTTGGACTCCTCCAGTGGCCCCCAGCATCAGATTCCAGTCTCCAGCCAATTCAGTGCACTCTATGGTGATATCAAGAAACAGTTGGAGACACTGGATACTGCAAAGGCTATGGGCCCAGATAACATTCCAGCAATAGAACTGAAGACGTGTGCTTCAGAACTTACTACTCCCCTGGCTAAGCTCTTCCAGTACAGTTACAACACTGGCATCTACTCAACAATGGGGAAAATTGCCCAGGTACATCCTGTACATAAAAAGCAGGACAAATCCAACTCGGCCAATCACCGCCCAATCTACCCACACTCCATCATCAGTAAAGTGATGGAAGGGGTCATCAACAGTGCTATCAAGCAGAACCTGCTCAGGAACAAGCTGCTCAGTGACGCCCAGTTTGGGTTTCACCAGGGTCACTCAACTCCTGACCTCATTACAGCCTTGGGTCAAACATGGACAAAAGAGCTGAATTCCAGAGGGGAGGGGAGAGGAACAGTCCTTGACATCAAGGCTGCACGTAACTGAGTAGGGCATCAAGGAGCCCTGGCCAAACCAGAATCTGTAGTTTCTTACAGCCCTGGGCAGAGTAGTTACCGTGCCAAGCCGTGATGCATCCAGATCGAATCCATAAAGTTGATGGGAGCCTTATGGACATGTCA
>NW_025209650.1:12954-17072 GCF_004010195.1 Chiloscyllium plagiosum
TGGAGTACTGTGTCCCATTCTGGTCACCCTGCTATAGGAAGGAAATTATTCACCAAGAGAGGGCGCAGAAGAGATTTACCTGGATGTTGCTGGTAATAGAGGGTTTGAGCTATGGGGAGAGGCTGGATAGGTTGGGATGTTTTTCACTGGAGGGTCGGAGGTTGAGGAGTGACCTTATAGAGGTTCATAAGATAATGAGGGCTATAGATAATGTGAATAGCAAGTGTCTTTTCCCTAGGGTGGGGCATTTCAAGACTGGGGGCATTTTTTTAAGATGAGAGGAGAAAGATTAAAAAAAAGAGCAAATGTTTTTAACAGAGAGTGGTTCGTGTGTGGAATGAACTTCCAGAAGAAATGGTGGATGCAGATACAGTTAGAGCATTTAAAGGAGATTTAGATAGGTACATGAATAAGAAATGTTTGGAGAGATGGGGCCAGCCTCCAGAATACCATCAACACATCTCCTGTCCCCCCAGGGACTAGTTAGTTTGGGATTATGCTCAGCATGGACTGACTGGACCGAAGGGTCTGTTTCCATTCTGTATGACTCGATGACTCTAAAGTATGGTTGACAGCTGCTGTAATAGAAGCAAAGTACTGTAGATGTTGGAGATCTGAAATAAAAACAGAAAATGCTGGAGAAACCCAACAGATCTATCACAGACTGTAGAGAAAGAGAAACAATGTTCATTATGACTCTTATTTAGAATGTGTGTCCTCCAAAGAAGGGTGATATCGGACTGGAAAGGTTAACTTTGTTTCTCTTTCCACAGTTGCTGCCAGACTTGCTGAGTTTCTTCAGTCGTTTCTGTTCTTCTGTGAAATGAGATACAAATGGAAGGAACCGAATCATCACCAACAGCTGCTGTCCAAGAAATAATGGTGGCAGAGGGTTTGACCTGAAATTAAGCAGCAATATTGAATGGTGAAGGGTTAAAATGTCCTGAGACATTTGTTCCATGTTGTTTATGGGTGGATTCGAGCCCAGCAGTGATGATGCAGTCTGAGGGAGGGCATTACTAATTGCCAATGTGTGAGCTTACAGCTGATATGTTTGATAGACAGTCAATGAGAATTTTTTTTAAAAAATTCCCTACAGTGTGGAAACAGGCCCTTCAGCCCCACTTGTCCACACTGACCCTCCGAAGAGTAACCCACCCAGACCCATTCCCCCTAACTAATGCATCTAACTCTGTGGGCAATTTAGCATGGCCAATTCACCTGCACATCTTTGGACTGTGGGAGGAAACTGGAGCACCCAGAGGAAACCCACGCAGACACGGGGAGAATGTGCAAACTCCACACAGTCAGTTGCCCGAAGCTGGAATTGAACCTGGGACGCTGGCACTGTGAGGTAGCAGTGTTAACCACTCAGCCACTATGCCGCCCCCCAAATGTGAGATATTAAATTTTCTTGTTCCATGCAGGATAGGACAACACAGAACTAGATTGTGGTAAGAACAGAAACATGTTACAATTCAATTAAACTGATCCTATTGATCAGAAATATTGAAGTATATTTCCTAAATACTTTGTGTAAATTAAGCAAAGGTTCATCTCATTGGAACGATCTTTCGTTTTCTAAACTGAGGTATTTAATTTGGCTTTGCATTTCTGCTGAAAGACTTTATTTTGTATGAACATAAAAGTTACCATAATGTCTATATTTTGTACATTAATTATATAATTTCTCTATATGCTTCATAAATCCATTGAGTATTTATCTATCTATTCACACTTATAAAGGCATTTTATTGCAAGAATGTTTTAATTGCATGACACTTATAGAATGCATTAATTGATACATCCAGGTTTCGGGACATGGTGAGGTCACGAAACTGAGACACCTTGTTGGTCTTGGTTTCTGCCGATGAGCTGAGTGAGAGTGGGGAAGAAGGTTCTGTTTTACCAGCTCATGGTCTTTGGGATCATTGTCGTTTATGGTAATTGTATGTGTTGATGTCTCAGCGTGTCAGTACTGATAGATTGATAGTTTCCCCAGTTCAGGAAATGTCCCACCTACAGTTCTTGCAGATTTGCTGAGTGGGAGGGTGGGTCTGTATTTCACAGAGGGGAATGTATTAGTTGCAGTCAATAACAAGAATTGTGTTCAGCTGTTCATTGGACCGTCTGGGTCAGCTCTGAGCAGCATCCTCTGGAATTGCAGGAACGGTTCAGCTCCAAGTGATCTCCTGCTGTTCACACAGTTCAGTTCATGGGCAGGGGATCAAACCAGTACATCCTTTTGATGTTCTGCTGTGGAGTGTCACATTCCTCTGAGTAACTGTCGGGTTCCTCTGGGTCTCTCTCAGATGCTTCAAGCAGTAACACCTTGCTTTGGATCAGTGTCTGTTTCCTCCGGTCAGTTTTAGTGACTCCATCTCAGTACAGTCACACAGCAGACACGTCCATAATTAAAACCACAGGTTACTGTCTGTGAGGTCAGTGTAAAGTATAAGCTGAGCTCAAACACCAACAGGAGCTCAGTTTGGGATCTCAGGTGGAGAATCTACTCAGGACCAATTGGATTGATGGTAAGAGACAGAGGGAGATGATAGAGGGTTGTCGTTCAGACTTGACCAGCAGTGTAAGGCAAGGCTCAATACTGGGTCCACTGCTGTTCATCATTTAAATAAACAATTTTGGATGAGAATATATGAGGCATAGTTAGTCGGTTTCTGATAAAACCAAAGTTGATGGTATAGTGGACAATGAAGAAAGTTATCTGAGCGTACAATGAGATCTTGATCAACTGGACCAGTGGGCTGAGGATCAGCAGATGGAGTTTAGTGCAGATAAATGTGAGGTGTTGCATTTTCATAAAACAAACCAGGGCAAAACTTATTGGGTTAATAGTCGGGCCCTGGGGAGTATTGTCAAACAGAGTGACCCAGGGGTTCAGGTACATAGTTTTTTGAAAGTGACACCACAGGTAGACAGCGTGGTGACGAAGGCGTTTGGCGCGCTTGCTTTCATTGGTCTGAGCATTGAGTACAGGAGTTGGAATGTCATGTTACAGCTGTGTAAGACATTGGTGAGGTCACATTTGGAGTACAGCGTGTAATTCTGGATTGCCCTGCTATAGGAAAGATGTTATTAAACTGGAAAGGGTACAAAAAAGATTTGTAATTATATTACCGAGACTAGAGGGCTTGAGTTATCGGGAGAGGAAAGGTAGGCTGTATTTGGGGCCTTGGACAGTGAAGAGGGAGGAGGTGAATGTTACACCTTCTATGATTGCATGGGAAGGTGATGGAGGAGTGGACCAGGGTGTCCCAGACAAATGGCCCCTGCGGAATGCTGTCAGTGTGTTTGGTGATGGCATCTAGTTGGAAGTGACAGAAATGGCAGAGGATGAGCTTTTGGAAGGTGTGATAGAAAGTGAGGACAAGGACGATTGCTGTTCTGGGAAGGAGGGTATGGAGTGAGGGCAGGAAAGTGAGAGATGGGTTGGACATGGCTGAAGTGGGGGATTTCTCTGTTGAAAGAAAAGTCGGTCATTTCGGAGACACGCCAGTGGAAGGTGGAATCATCAGAACATATGGGACAGAGATGAAGAAAGTGGGAGAATGGGATAGAATCCTTACAGGAAGCAGGTGCAAGGATATATAGTCCAGGTAACTGTGGGAGTCAGTGGGTCTAAAGGATACCACAACAAAACTGCTCCTAATTCATTTTCACCAATCCCAAACGTGATCCTCTACCCCTGTCCTGACCCACTGACAAATCCCTGATCCCGCAGTGAGTCCCATTCCCAATATATGAGTATCCACCCCATATTCCCAAGCATTACCTTCTCACCTATCACCAGATGACCCCCATGAAACAAAATGCCCTCCTGAAACCTTCAGTGAGTCCCCTCACAATTTTTGGTCCATAAATAACCACTCAAGCCTCTGACATTGACACACACGCGTGCACACACACACACCATCACAAATTCTCTGTGTTTTTTCTCCCAGTCTCTGTGACCCTGGATGTGGAAACAGCGAATCCCTGGCTTGAGGTGTCTGAGGATCTGAAGAGTTTGAGTTGTACCCGGACCTGGAGGAGTCTCCCTGACACCGAGAGGAGGTTTACAAACTGGGCCTGTGCCCTGGGATCAGAAGGGTTCACAT
>NW_025209651.1:0-1523 GCF_004010195.1 Chiloscyllium plagiosum
TAATTAATTTACAATTTGAATTGAAATACATTACAGCCACAAATCACAAGTAGATAATAAGCCCATCACTGGCTGTACCATGATATGAGAATGATGTACACTCTGGGTCACAGGTTCCTGCTGTAGTCCTTCGTGTGCCTGAACACAGGGTGATTTTCTACGTCTCAGATATTTGGGAACTAGGGGGAGGACTGTCCTATGAGTTGGTAGCATCTGGAGAGTAGGCTGCAACATGTTCCTCAAGTTGTTGCTATTCTGAGCATTTGGTGTGAAGCTTCTTTCAGTCAATAAGGTCAATACTGCTGCTCTTCAGGAGGAGAGTCTTTGTAGTGGTTGCTTTGTCTTCCCAAGAATACTGGCTGTTTGAGTTTTGAGGAAACTGGCTGTTTGAGTTTTGAGGAAACTGGCTGTTTGAGTTTTGGGAATACAGAGCCTGGCTGGGACACAGTGTGCAGGAGTTGGGTTTTCAGGAGCTTCCAGAGCTGAGTTCAGAAGGATGCCCATGTAAGTTTGACAGTCTTCCGGTTGAATCCAGGGAATGCAGGAGGCACTATTTGTGGAATTACTCCAATATTGTTGCATGTCACTGATGCACAGTCCAGGCCTCACTGCAGCACTGTAGTTAATAACTACTTTGTACACAAAGACTTGTGTTGGCTTGAGGAAGTTTAACAATAGTTAATAACATATATCCATGATAAGGTATCACAGTTCAGCATTAACACCACATTTATTTGATTCTGGCATTTTGTTTCAGTAAATGCGTCTGTGTGTTTAAACATCAATTAAAGGTTTATCTCGTTACAGCAATATCCATTTCTGTGGATCAGTGATTGCACCAGATGATTTAGCTGTTAAACCAATCATTCTGGATGTGAGGAGAATCAGTTTTGAGAGTAACCAGTAACACTGTTATCTTACACAAACTTACACAAACAGAGGATTATTTACAAACCTCCCTAACTGTGCAGCCAGCAGATTGTGTTAGCACCAAGGGTAGCAAACTCCTTACTGTACAGCATCAAATTTATTTTTTTATTCACTGGTGGCTGGACAGCTTTTATTGCCTGTCCCTAGTTACCCTCGAGAAGGTGGTGATGAGCTGCCGATTGAACAGTGGCAGTTAACATGATGTAGATAGACCTACAATAATTTTAGGGAGGGGATTCCCAGATTGACCCAGACACACAGTACCTCCCTCTCTCCATTCTGCTATGCACCACCAACTCTGTTTACTAGATTAGATTAGATTCCCTACAGTGTGGAAACAGACCCTTCGGCCCAACCAGTCCACACTGATCCTCTGAAGAGTAACCCATTAGATTAGTTCCCTACAGTGTGGAAACAGACCCTTCGGCCCAACCAGTCCACACTGATCCTCTGAAGAGTAACCCACCCAGACTCATTTCTCTTCGATTAATGCACCTAACACTACAGGCAATTTAGCATGGCCAATTCACCTGACCTGCACATCTTTGGACTGTGGGAGGAAACCGGAGCACCCGGAGGAAACCCACGCAGAC